>NC_054059.1:26739621-26909432 GCF_017639655.2 Falco naumanni
ACAGCTAGAGGAGGTAATGCACCTACTTCGTGAATTAACTGTGATTAAATATGAATTTGAACTTTCAGCTGACATAATCTGTTGATAAATTTGTGTTTTAAATTAAATTTTCAAACAGACCTGGTGTAAGTATGATCACAACTAAGTGTGGGTCACTGCTTGAATACTCAGAAGTGAATATATATACAAAAAGCTTCATTTACTTGCTGCAATCTTTCAGACACAGCAGGTATCTGAGACACAGAAAACAATCAGCCCATAGTGACCCTTGACTGCCATGGCCAGACCTCTTCCGATGTCTGACGTAAAATAAACTCAGCTATTTCTACATTTTATTTTTCAGTCTGAACTGTTGACTAGAAGGGCACTGTCTCAAAGCGCAAACAAGTTAGACAGCTGAGTAGAAGCTGTGTAATAGGAGAAAGGAAGACAGAATGTTCTAGACTTCTTCCTCCCCGATGATGTCTGTTCTTGTTGTCATTGCAAAAGGATGAGTTGGAGTATCCATGGGATGACAGTGGGGTTGTGAACTGCTGTAGGGAACACCAGCAGCCACCATCCCATACACTGCAGCCCAGGAGACACAGAGGATGAGTAAGAATGGCTCCAGGAAGCGGGAAGAAAGAAAGAAGAAAATAATTGCTACTTCCAGGGTGAGTATGGTGAAGCTGGACAACTCATAGAACAAGGGGCACACTGTGAGATCTGAAGCCTACACCTCCCTCTGGAAGTCCTTTCCAACCACACTTCAGCTCTTCAGCTGGGGTTCTAGGCTTTGCCTGTCTCTTAACCCTAACTCTAAAACTAAGCTGTGGCCTGGGCCTTTGCCACAGGTCCTCGTTGGTGGCCCAGATGACAAACTTCTCCAGGGAGAATTCTTTTTTGCAACCTAGCCTTTCCTTTGAGGATCCTTCTCACTGCCACCCAGCAGGAGCTTTGACTCTGTCTTAACTATAACACCAGCCTTAACCCTACATCTGTGCAATCTTTAGCCAGGTGAAGTCAAATGTCTTCATATGTTGCCTTCCTATACACTTCGTCCAAAATTCCACCAACTCCACCATGACTTTGTTCCTCCCCTAGGAAACTATTTTATCATCCTCAACATCAGAGCTAAATCTTGCCTAAATATCTTGTTCCCTGTGTTCTGTCCCCAAAAATGCACCTGTCAGGATGGAAATGTGTACCTAGATATTTTGGAAGTTTGTTGCCATCTGCCTTGTAGCTAGTGGATGGACAGAATCACAAATCATACTCACTGCAAATGTCTTCAGTCTTTTCTTCAATTTATGGAAAATCATTACTCTTTGTAGTCACATTTCTCATACTTTGTATACCACAGGTTTATCTGTAAACTCAAGGTGAAAGTCAACTGGCTTTGTGCAGCCTCTTCAAATCGAATTAACAGATTTTTATGAGGAGGAACATTCCCCTAAGAGGAAGTAAAACCAGGAGAGAATCCCAACCTCCTGTCAAGGGCAAATTCTGACCTGCCAAAAGTAACGTGCTCTGAATGTGAGTCTCATTGGATCCCAGAATTTGGCTTCCATGCTCTGCTTCCCTGAAATAGGTATGCATCTCGGATACTTGCAGTACTGCAGCAAGACATGTTTCTCTGACCCCATGACCACCACCACCCATACTATGTATATACTTACGTTATACCATGTACTAGGTAATACTTACAGTTTGCTTTACCTAACTACTCACTGTTCTCTGATCACAGTTTGATATGGTTTGGGATCTCTGAACAGTAGAGGGAATAAGATTGCATTGGCTGCAGCTGCAGGTGAGAGCCAAACCTCAAATGCAGAGTCCTCTGCTTTATAATGTGCTGTCATGAAGCTATCAAATGCTAGAGAAAATGTGTAGAACCTTCTACTCTGCCACACCACAAACTTCCCCAACTGTACATAGAGTTATCCAGCATCTTGAGTATTGGTACTAGTACTAAACCTGACGTTTCTTCTGGTAAGTTGCTCCCTGCAACCCATTGTTTTTGACAAAAGAAACCCTCTTTCTTCTCTCCATTCAATTTACAAGGTGCCATGATGGCAGGTAACAAAAAAGGACAGTACTGTACATCCAACCCTACTTATTAGCTAAAATGGCACTTACTTAACATTTCTATATATCTTTATAATAGGTTGTTACTTTATAATAGTAATAGAATTGCTATAATAATTGATATGACTCTCGCCCTCATGGGTATTCTATGAGACACTCTGCTGGATGTCTGCCTTGTCCAAAGCTTCACAAAACTTAGGACCTATCTATCTTCAGGCAAATAGTGGTATATTTAAAATAATTAATGATTTCTATTAAAGATAAACATAATTTCAGAAAGAAGCTTACCTAAACTAAGTTATGGGGCAAGATTTTCCTGAGTAATAAAGGTCTCAGCCTGCAACCTGCTACACAGCATCGTTTTTGTTTTCTAAAATTGTTGCTAAAAACAAAACTGTTTTATACACCCTTAAGCTTACAGCTTGTCAGAATGCACGGCCAGGATCTCTCTGACCCTATCTTTAACATAGGCAGAGATCCCTGTATATCTTTTCCAATATACCATTCCTAAATGTTCTCTCTTGAAACAGAAGGATCATTAGTTTTCGGGTAGTTATCATAAGGTTTCAGAGGGTACCTAAAAATAGGTCATACTGATAAGAGTTTCATTTGACAAATGTCAGCTCTTCTAATACTTCCCTTTGTAAGACAAAGGGCAAGCCAACATTTTCACAGCTGTCAAGTAACACCCTGCGCTGGAACACAGTGGAACAAAACCTGACAGTGAACCATTGCTGCATCTAAGTTCTGGTTACATAAGGTGGTATAGGAAAAGGAGTGTTTTTCAGATTAACTTTAATGTCAAGGCTGGTAGCATGAATGCAATTATGGCTGATATTTTTATGCTGCAGTCTGACAGATAGTTAGCAATAAATACACCACCTCATGCAGAACATGAGCAGACTTTCAATAATGAAAAAAGGAGGGTGTCAAGTACTTGCACAGCTTTTGTGCTTTTGATTTCTCCTGGGTTTTTTTATCCCCTTGGAAATGCTCCAGATCACTGTTTAGGTTCTCAGCCTCTTCACCTTTCAGAGAGCATTTTGAGAGCAGACCTGCTTTCCATTACCTAGCAATGCTTGTGGCATCCATCTTTCAGCTGAGGAAGTGAGACCTGTGATCTTCAGGACAAAAAGCATTAATGAATCATGAAAAAGGAGGTGAGCTTAGAGTGGTGTGACTACTACTCACAGTGCTAAACAGCGAAGTCAGTGGGACCCTGCCAAAGAATTGGCACAAATAACAAAGTAGCAAGTTGCAGGCTGTGGGTACTGGCTGCTTAGACTGGAAGATGTCACAGGAGAGCGTGTCAGGGGGAAATGGCACGTGCAAGCGCTGTGGCTCAGGCCATGGCTGGAGCACAAAAAACCTCCCTCCCTTTGAGACAGCATAGATGTGTCCTCTGCTCAGTCAAAGCAGCACAAGTCATGCTAATAGAGGGGAAGGCTGCAAGGGGCTGATGACACTAGCCCATTCCTGCCGCTTTTGCAGTGCCCTGTTTCATGACATTTACAGGGGATTTGGATCTATTAAAAAATAGGGAAAGACTTTATTTCCCTGTAATCATCCATCTTTGTTTTTTCACCATGAACACAGTGAAATATTTCAGCTACACCACGGTAAACTGAGCTTAAGAGTTTTTAAATAGGAGGAAAACCAGTTCAGGGCAACAAAACAAGAAGATCCAATACTGACACACTCCTCAACCTTCCCTATCTTTAGACTATACACATTTATACATTCACCTCTCACAGAATGTGGATTTATATTTTTAAAAGTGCTACCTATCACCATCAGTTTTTAATTCAAGGACTCATTTAGTCAAGCAGCCAGCAGAAAAGACGGGATTTCAGTCTTACATTCATTGAATTTCAGTGCTTGTTTTAAACCATTTCACATGAACACATTGCATCTATCATTATAGAGGTTGCTTCCATGTGGTGATTTTACAACTTCTGCAACTGGTGAGCATGTAAACTTCCTCCTCCATACCTCAGGAAATTAGCTTTTAATATCATATCAAAGAATCTGTTTTCATTCTCCAGTGCAATAGCAACTTATTCAAGATTATTTTTTATCCATAATATTGGTGAAGCAGACTGTAATTGCCAAAGAAGCCACTGGTCATTCTTCTGTAGACAAAATCATCCAGCTAAAATAAACTGTAATGATTTTCAGATTGACCTGGGCAGTTAATGAATTATTAGTGTGTATCATAAGAACATTTGTAGAAAATTTATTTATTTACTTTAGCTACTATCACATAAGTATTTATAGCTGTTCAGTTTCAACAGGCAGTAAGAACCATCATGCCAGATCTTTATCAAGTTTCAGAATTGCTGCCACTACTTTTCAGGACTGTATATTTAAAAAGGGTGGAATAGTGGTATTCACTTCTGTATGAATAGAGGCTTAGAAATGAGAAATAATAGGATATTCCTGTGGTTTTATAACACTAGTGTTTACTAAAAGGCAGGAGAAAGAGACCCTTTAAAGGATATAGTTTGCAGTGCCATCTTCTGTGCTTTAATGCAACACAACCATTCATCTCCATTACCCCTTTTTAATAAATTATTACTATCTGTGGTGAGTCACATTCTTTCAGTGTTAACCAGTTTAGGTTCTTCATTTCAGATAATATCTTTAGATCTCTCTGTTGAAAGTAGCAACAAGTAAGTTGCAAGTGGATTACTTCAGTAAAATTCAATGTAGTACAGGCTATATTATTTCAGGAAAGTCATGCTGAAAATTTTTAATGATCTTTGATTAAGAAAATTCCAATCAGTTCAACAAGCTCCTCCTAAAATCATTTTTTATTGAAAATTTAAAAAAAAAATATTGAAAAAATATTTCACCAATTTCAGTGGGATGCAGTAGTTAACTCAGTAACAGCATCCCACTCCACATCCGCAGTTCCTCCTCTCAGAAGTCCTGTATGAAGACCTGTCTGTTGAAGTGCTAGTGCCCTTAATTCCAGTTGTGAAATAGAGAACTGTAGATGCACAATGTTTCACAGAGGTATTCAGCAACAAGCAGAGTCAGATAAGTTAGAATGATAACAGTGCCTTCCAAGTCTATTTGCATAGAGTTAAGTTCATCTCTAACAATGCTCCAACAAAAGTGAAAATGCACTGAAGGGAAGTGTGGATGCTTAGCCATGAAGAAAACCCTGTTTTGAAAGAGAGTGAAGCACTCAGAAAGGAAACAGGGGAAATCCAGGCACATGCAATGGATCCTGGTTTTGAAGACAGTCCTGAGCTTGGCAGCAGCAGAAGTATTGGAATTTCATCTTTAGACTTGGCTCTAAATATGATTTAAGATGTAGATGATGAAGAGGCTCCTTCCATGATCTGTTTTTAGATATTTTCAGCACTATAGCAAGCAGGATGGGCACAATTACGGGCAGAGTACATGACCCAGGCACCTAATTTTCAGCACTATGCAGCATGTATGGAAACAAATACGTATTCAACAACTTGGAAGTCGTTATTACAGGCTCCATGTAAGAAAAGAGTACTCAATAAGAGATTTAGAAATACTTAATGATGAAGAAAAAATCTGATATAATTGGCATTGTCACAGCTTGTTAAGATGCTTCACATAATTGGCACATGAAAACTGTTACAATTTGTTTTATAATGGTAGAATGGATAATGGAAAGGTAGAATCTGAACTCTTTATTAAAGGTACTGTTATCTGTTTAAGTTTTACTCAAAGATCATGAAGGCACATAGATCAGAATGCTACTTAACAGCTTAGCAGAGAGAACCCATCACTGCCTGTAACTGTTCTCTAAATTATGAGAATAATTTCTTCCCAAGTATCTGTTGATCATGTGCAAGAAGAGATATCACGCTGCTACAGGGACTTGAATTTCAGAAACGCAGACTGATGATCTCATGTAGGTCATAGCGTAACTTCCTCAGAATCTCTAGAATTATGCATGATGATTTTATAATGCACAAGTGATTGCAGCAAGAAAAGGTAACTCAGTTTTGGACTTCACTGTGCCAGATAAAGCTGAATAACCATGGTATTGGAAGTTAGCCGTTGCCTAGAAACTGGGGATCATGATATCATATTCAATAAGGACAAACACTGCCCAGATACTGGTATATAAACAAAATGCATAATGCTCCAAAACAGTTTATATTCAAAATCTGAATAAACTAAGAAAAAAACTGATTAGAAGGAAAAATGTTGACAGGAAAAAACCCTCAAGTTTCCTGGTGCCACCATGAAGAACCTTAACTAAAAGCTTGTCTTTTTTCACAAGACAAACTTCTTTTTTTTTTTGTCCTTGGCAAGGACAAGAACACAAAATTTTAAGGAAAGTATAATTGGTGGAAAAAAGTGAAATAGTAAACATAAGAGCTGTGAATTGCCAAAATTATCTTAAAATAGAATACACAGACTAGCAGAGCTAAGGACATTTTAAAAAGAATATTGAAAGTGGATTGGGATCAAAATAAATTATATAAAGACCTATTACCAAATTAAGATTGTAAATTTATCAATGATGATACAGGAAGGACAGAAGTTTTGAATAAATACTTTGTCTATATTTGGAAAGAAGCAGAGTGTTGCATTCGTACCATACGAGGACAGGGAAGCAATTTCTAGGCTATTAATAAGCCTTAGGAAGAAGTTAGACAACAGCTACTTAGGATAAACAATTCAGGACACCTAGAAAACTTGCAACAGAGGGTCACACAAATGCTGGTTAAGGAAATTTGTGGCTTCCTAATAGTAATTTCTAATAAAGATTGTATATATATATATACATTCAGAAAATGCCAGGAAGCCTCAAAATAGCTAAGATTATGTCAATATATCAAATGGTAAGGCAGAATGATACAGCTAAAATCAGGTTAGTTGGTCAGTCTTAAGTCTCAGCAGAAACCCTAGAAAATCTGGCTCTGGATTTAATCAACTAAAGTGGCTACGTGAAAAAAAAATTCCTCTTCTTAATTTATCTAACTTTGATAGTGTAGAATTTTGGTTGATAAAGATCATGTGCAGATATTACATTCTTACATATCCCTGATTCCAGACGAGTTGATAATGCATCATTGGAAGGCACTCCAGTACCAGAGTTGCATAGATTTATCTGTACAACTTCATATCCATATTGATCAGCTTCCCCTTCAGAAGGATTAAATAGCCAAGGTACAGTACCATTCTGCTTTTTCTTCTGAAGCCAGCTTGTTCAGTGCTGGTTTAAGGAGGTCCTCACTCCAGCACACTGAATTAGCACTCCCCTAGACTTCTGTAACAATTCTTGGACTGCATATCATTCTGTCAAATAATTAGCATCATGCAATACAACACTGGTAACACTTCCTAAATGAATTAACATTTCATTTATTTAACAGTAATAATCAACAAGCCTCAGCACACAGTTGCCAGTGAGCAATAGCCACCAAAGGCATTTGGTTTTAGTAGTGTTCCACCTGGATCCAGAGTGTGGAGGACACTAATCGTCCTCTTCAGTAAGGGACTCAAAGTCACTTTGAATTGGTTATAAAAATATCTTGAAATTTTCCATACTTATTTGGAATGGCAGTGAATGAGATGGAGACGATGCTGAAGTCAGAGCTAGCTAAATTGCTTGGGGAACTGCCTTCATAATTTTTATGTCTTTCCATAGAATTCAGTGTCACCAAGGAACAGGGAAAAGAACTCTGCACTTGCAGAATGACGGCCTCTAACCTGGTAACCAGTGACTCAGAAAATAATTGAGACAAATCCAACATAAATTCCCATTAAAATGTTATTGTAAATGTATGGCATGGTTCTTGGTTGGGGAAAAAAAGAAATGCCAAACACTTTACTCCTGTGAGAAAGCTATTTTAATTCTGCAAACACATGATAGTGTGTGGAGCAAAACTGGTAGTGGGATACAACTACTGGATCGTATGATTCCATATTCATAATAAAAGGATTTAAAAATTTAAGAGTGTTCAAAAAAGAGCTGTGAAATTATCTGAGTCTTCTACTGAAAGACTTGAAAGAAGATTGAGGCAAGACTTGAAGAAGTACCTTCAGAAGAACACAATTATGAATGCTATCAGGCTCTTTAATGTAAGAAAGAAAGGCATAAAAGAGTCGGTGTTGTGAAGCTAAATCTAGGCAAATTGAAATTTGAAATTGAAGTGTAGATGATAAAAATCAGGATGGTTAACTACAGTAGCAAGCTGACCATTGTGATGGATTTTCTAATATTTTTGCTAATATTTACAAATGAATATCCATTGCCATTCAAAAAAAAACATGTTATGAGGAAAATTGCCAATAGCAGCTCAAAATACTTCATTTGATGGCTCAGTCTGGACTTAAATCTATGAAAGCACATCAAATTATTCACTGATGCTCAGGGCTTACATAACAGCATCCACCAGTAAAGCTTTCTTTCCAGCTGGCTAAAAAAGTATTTCCTGGAAGGCAATGACCTGGCCTCAGTTATTCATGCTTTTGTCATTTCTCATTTAGACTGCAGTGATTCAGTGTTCAATATAAATGGTCATACTGTTTCAGTGCTTACAGAAATTCAGCTGCTGAAGAATGCTACATCTCATTTCAACAGTGCGGGCCACTGGAAACATATCAGCTATGTCCCCCAGGCTTTCCTTTGCCTTTCCAAAGACTACGTAAGGATGTCCAAGTTCTTGATTCCTTTATTTGTGATACAACATAGCTGAAGGACAGGAATGAAAAGGTCTACATGAAGTTTTATCATGAAAACCAAATTTGATAAATTGTTAACAGTTTGTTCTAATATAATGGACTTCACACTCCTTGCCCATAACTATATCTAAATGACATTTTATGGGCCAGACCAAGACGTTTCTGTACATGCTCCAACCCTGTAAAGTCTTCAGTCAGTTGTGATTCAAAAGCCTTATGATTATTTTTGGACGTGTATTTAGAATCATAGAATGATTTAAGGTGAAAGAGACCTCAGGAGAAACTTCAAGTCAAAGCTCGACCAGCTCCAAAGTTAGGTCAGTTGCTCAGCCCCTGTCCAGACAAATTTTGTGTGTCTCCAAAGCCAGAGATTTCAAAACCCTTCTGAGCCACCTACTTCAGTTTTTTACCATCCTTTGGTGATTTCTTTTTACTTAGCACTAAATAGTATTTCCCTTTTTGCAGTTTTTAACTGTTGAGTCTCATCTTTGTGTATTATGAACCTCTCTCAGAAATTTGACTTCACCTTCTCTGCAACCACCCACTCAGTTTAGCTAAACACAGCAGTCTGGTTCTCCCCATAGTCTTGCCTTCTCTAAGAGTGTCAAACAAAGCTTCCTCAGCCTCTTGCTCCTTCATCTATCTTGTGATAGACAGACCCAAACTGGACCTAGCACTCCAGACGCAACCTCACAAATGCCAGATAGACAAAAGAATAATCCCCTCCCTGGACTGGCTGGCTACGTCCTTTCTGGTGCAGCCCCATACACCGTTAGCCTTCAACTCCACAAGGCCCACCTCTGACTTAGGTTCAACTTCTTGTTTTGATCTAATATGTCCCATCTGATCTAGTGTATCCCACTCATACCCGGTTACAATTTTATATGCAGTCAATCCTGTGGCACGGTCAAGTTTTCTCGGGAAAGGAGTAGTCCAAGATGATGGGATTTAAGGCCAAAACCCAAGGTCTTATAAACCTAACTGCTTTCTTCAGCATGTGCAGCATAAGCCTCAAACTATTCCTAACAACAATGTCAAGCAACGTGGATGCTAAAATAGAATAAAAAAGCCATCAAAACAATTCCTTGCTAAGAAACTTCTTCTCTCCCTTTCCACTAAAAAAAAAAAAAAATTAAAAAAAAAAGAATTAAAAAAAAAGATTACTTAACAAAACAAGACACTGAACATGCTTCTCCTTGTGGGGAGAGAATATAAAAATAAACTGCTCAGAACAGATGTTCAAAGGCTGACAACCATGTTTTTCACTGCACTGGAAAACACACGAATACAAAACGAGAAGGGAAAAGAATTCTTGCTACTTACCTTTTGTCTGTTTGGCAACTGAAATTATGTCATTATGAAGCTATAAGAGCATGACAATCATTATGACAAATGATCTAAATATGAATAATGTTATCATCCAGATTATAAAAAAAAGCTTATTCTCAGAGTATTAGTGTTAAGGGTAAAAAAATCACAACAGAATCTGCCATTCTGTGTATAAAACCCCATAAAACCTCGTTCAGTAATTTCCACGTTCAGTGCCAGCTATATGCAACTTGAATTAGCATACATGTTTGGACATGTGCCATCTTACTTGACAACATGAAGAAAGAAAAAATCTCCATGTCCATTGGCAATCTGCCCTGATAGTTAAGCACATTCTCGATTTTAAAATATGCACATTATTTTCAACGTAAATTTCTCTACCATTGATTTTCATCTGTTAAGAATACATTTTACTGCCTGTGTGTTTAGGGTCAAGGAGTCTTCTACTAACAAATGTCCAGAGTACTTTCACTCACGTGTTCTATCTGCACTTCACTGTGATGCAGAAGTCACCAAGACTAATGTTGTAGACTTTTAATTTTTGAGGTGATTAGGCCAGATCCTAGTTAAATTGTCCATAGCATTTGGGCTGAGACCCTTCCGACAGCGGATGAGGCAGGCCTAGGTATGCTACCATAGACCCTGCCACATACAAGCTACTAAAGACATCATGGAGTTAAACAGTAACTCAGCAGGCATAAAAACAACTATGGAGCCACAGTGAGATGGATTAGATAGCTCTAGTATTTCTTGACATTAGTGGGAACATTTCCATTGGCTTCAGTGAATGTAGAATTGCCCAAAAACAATAGATTTTTTGTGGTTGTTTTTACATTTCAACAAGCTGGATTTAAATTCATTAACATTCCAAATGAGATCAATAATGAATAGTTCAGTAATAATTACCAGGACTCTACAGAAAACTCTATAAATTATGTCATGAGCTACACACTGCATGTGCCAATTTTCCATAAACAAGGGATTCATTCACTCTCTGTTTTCTAACAATAAGCACGTTTGGTAATTGTCACTACAACTATACGTTGTTCATCTGAATTTAACACTGTGCTCATTTATTCTTTTGCTAAAATTGTCCTTCCATTCCAGTACCGAGTTTGCAAGAAACAGATTCAACTAAGGTTTCCTCCAAGGAAAAAGAGTTCTCTTGAGCCTCTGAGTTTGAGCTGAAAATTCATCTGTTCCACTAAATTTGTCAAAGCTAAATGTGATCTACCAATGGTTAATTCAGATGACTGCAAGACAACTGGGCTGCCTGCCATAACAATTTTGTTGCACATCTCATAGTTCTGTAGTGTTTATCCTAAGGTTCAAGCCCCTAGAGTAAAGTGACTAGCTGAAAATCTCCTTTATTTATTTAAAAATAAATAAATTATTTGTCTTCCCAGTCATGGACAGTGTTTGAAAACCTGAGGGCAGAGAAGACCATGGTAAAGACTTCTATTTTGAAAACTACTTTTAATCCCATTTCATTAATGCATAATCCCTGGTCACAGTATTTGACCGCACTGTAGACCAAAATAAATGGTAGGTCAAAAATCAGAACTGAAAAGGAAGACATTTTAGAAAGATACTTCTACATTGTGCAGAAAAGTTACCAGTTGTGAGCTTATTGGTGCATTTCACTTGGTGAACACCAAACTCTCAGTAGTTGGTAAAACAAGGAAAAAACTTACCCTGAGGCAGAATTTTAAAATCATATTTACAGAAGTTATAACCACATTTCCAAAATTTTTACAAGGAACTATGAATTTTGAGTAGTCAAAATTCAAACTGAGAGTTGTCAGTCTAAATGTGGAAGGAGATTATTTGCTATTTTGCCTCAAAAATTAGCTTTAAACATTCATAGGCTGACCAATAATTTTAATATCCAGTAACACAGAGCTGAGAACTGGATGGAATCATTAAGCTTAGTCCAGACACTTATTACAAGTACCAATCAAATGGTGTAATCTCATCCATGATCTTACCATTTGGAACATGAAGTTTACCTTCTGTCCACTACTCCAAATGGAAATCTGCTTCAAATGAGCATTCACTCCCACAGAGAATAGAAAAGCCTTGTTATAATTTTCACACAAGATGAAAATACTCATAGTCACTAACACTTATTTGTTCTTATGCCAATGGTATTCTTCACTGAAGATATATCTTTTATTTCTCTGAGGTATACTATTTTTAGGCAAACTTTTTGTGAAGTTAAATAAACCAAACCCTTCTAACCACTTTTGAAAACAAAATTCTCAAATTCCTTGGTCATCCCCGTGTCTTTTCTCTGTAGACTGAATGCATCTCTCCTGACTGTGGATCATCAGAGCATTTCATTAAAATGAATTAATTAATTTCACTGAGATGACCAGGCTTGTATTGGTAAATACACTATATGTAAAGGAGGTTAGCTGACGTGGCATGGCTTACTTCTATACAGGTAAATGCACTCCCCTGGTTTTCAGCACTGTTCTGCAAATGGTCCCCAGCCCACATTAGCCCCTGGGCCATGCCCAGGCACTACCTGGGAAAGTGCTAATTGGCCTAAACTAAAAACATGCAAGGGCTGTAATAGCAATTGAAAGGAGGGATGATCATGCATCACAGATTGGCCCATGTCTTGGTCCTGTTTAATTATTTGCATAGTTATAGCATAAGATGAATGTTACAGTGGTACTAGTACTTCTCAGTTTCTCCTGGAAATACTTTTCACAACACATCCTAGATCTCAGCTTGCTTTCCTGATGACTGTGTCACATTCATAGCTCACAGCCACCCTGGGGTCATCTGCTGTACTTGCATCTTTCTCATTCAGCTTCTGTAGTCTTCCAGGCTCTACAAAGTCAAGCTATTTGGGGTTGTCCAATTGTGATGTTTACAATTTTGTTCAGTTCTCTGAGGGGTCTTCAGAATTTTCAAGACTGAAACAATTACATCTCTACACCATAAGCTAGCAAATCAGACTTGTAAATTGTAATAGGTACATTTTTTATATGGAGCAAGTAAGGAAATGGGCAACATAATACCATGAACAAGGGCTTTTATGTATAAATAAATTATCATGTAGGTTACCATATTTACTTGCTAAGAGAGTGCACGAGTCACCAAAACTCACATGAAGATTGGGGGGGTTTCCGAGTGACTCACCTATAGTCATATGCCAATAACTTCCTACATTTCCTCAATTTCATTCCAAGGTTTCATCTGTTAATAGAACATCCTGAGAGATTTCATGTGGATCTGTTAAAACAATACCCAGAGAAAATTTGTGTGCATTATATGACATTAAAATCTCAGTCCATGCATGTTTACCAAGCTCTCTTTCAGAGACCACATGTGAACAATCATATTCTTCATCCCCATGAAGTATATAGCCAAATCAGCTTTAGTACTCTGTTCACTTGAATCTTTGTTAAAAAACCCCAAAGCATTCTGGTCAAATTCAAATGCAATACAAATAAAAGCAACACTGACTTGACTCTTTATTTCTTAAATGTCTTATCTCTTAGCCACCAGAGGAAGCTTATTGAGGCTATGAATAGTTGAAATAAGTAATTGATAATGAAGAGGGGGAAAAGTTAATTAAAGATTTCAAATGAGAATTTTGATACCCTATGTGTTCAAACAAAGTGCCTTTCTTAGATCCTACAAAGCCTTACCCATATGCTAATTTCATGGAAATGAGGTTTATTATATTCTGTAGATTTTTCATTAAACAAGCAGAGACATAACAACATATACTCTTCTCTCCCTACCCCAAGCTCTCACACATCCTGCAAAAGGTGTGATAGCTACTTGCTTTTTATCCATTTTTATCCCTTGTCAACTTGGTTTTGTTGAATCAATATAAAAGAGACAGTATACTCTACAAAATGCATCCCCTGTCTACCTGAACTCAGCATTTCTTAGGATCTACCCCAGCACTGTTGATTTCTGCTGGTCTCTAAAATGCAAACTCTTCACATGCAAACTGTTTATTTGGAATAGTGTCTGGCTCATCTTAATTAACAAACCATGCCAGAGACTGGGCTAACATCTTAACACTGCATTCAAAACTGAATCCATTTCCAAAGAATTGACCCAAGGCTTTAAAATTTGCTATTTTGGACGTATCTTCAGGCTGTATCCACACTTCAGATCCAGAAGATTTTGTCAAATCTTTCTTTGGGTTCTTTTCCTGAAGCAATTACCTCTTCTCCCCACTTCCAATGGTTCAACCTGGCCCAAGTGCAGCTGCCAGGAAAGGAATATGCAGACTCTTTTTTTCTTTTTTTTTTTTTTTTCCTCCTAACCACAGCCTGTTTAATAGAGTTTATCGTGTACTGTATTTATGCACGTAGTCCTTTTGCTAAGGAGGAAAAAAAAGACAGCTCAGTTTTTAGCTATCAGCAATAAACACTATCTCAAGGTTATCCAGAAACCTCGGAAAGTTAAACTAAACTGCCTGGAAACTTCTTTGGGACTTAATAGTGATACAAATGCTTGGGGAGCACCTACATGCCATTTTTTGTAGCAGCCTTCTATTCACGGCCATTCACAATACCACATCTCTGAACACATTTCACAGCTAAAAGCAAGCAAAAGCTGCTCAAATTCTCTAGTGTTCTCTGCTGCATTTAGATTTTCGATTCTTTAATTGAAAGATTAATAGCTTAGTTGACTTTTCTACACTTGCTTGGTCATCTAACGCGGAATGCTCACCAACATCACAGAGCAAGCTGAATTCTGAATATCAAGCATCAGTGTCACACAACAGAACGACAATGCTAAAAGCATATTTAATTAGCTAAACAAAAGCATGGTAGAATTTTTTTATTTTAAATAGAGAGAAGTGTGAAAAAACAGTTTTGGTCTGGAAATTGTGCATGGCTCAAGAAGGCTAGTGAATCACTTATGCTACTTACTATTTATTCAACTATGTTAAAGCCTGGTTTAGTTCCTTGTGAAATCCGAGGAAGTCATTCCACTTGTTCCAACAACAAGTCTGTAAGGATATATATGTATATTTTAATATTCTGTATATGGGATTTTTTCCCTTCTTTTTCCATCAGATACAGCTGCACATAAAGGACTCAATTATGTTTTTCAACTATACCTAGTATTCTATACATGTATATACAGGATATACATATCCTAGATGTAACTTAATATCTACTGTATGTCATTTGAGGTGTCCTACACACACCCCAGCTGCCAGTTCAGAAGGGTTTCCTGGTTTCCTCTGGTTTTCTGCCTTACTTGCAGAGCCCATAGATGTTTTCTATATCTCCAGGCTTCTTAAGAAGCCTAGACATTTATGTTTAGACACCTTAATCAAGCTCAAAGTATATAGGTAATATAACTCTTCTGGAGAATGCTTTGGTTAAAATTACTCATTAACCAATAGCATGATTATTTGTCTTGTTGCTTCTTATCACCAACCTCAGACTCTCTAAAAATTATATAAAGAACATAAAATCCAGGAATTAAATACTTTTAACTGATTATTTTAGAGTTGTTCATCCTAAATTTTGCACTCTTTTCTTGTATGCGTCATAGTTATGGGGTTTGGTCTTTCCGTTTAGGTAATACGTTGAGATTCAGAGGAGTTTTGTAGTCTAGACATCTCCTAAACATCCTGTAGTGATGCCCTAGTAGATGTCTTGTAGTTTTTGCTAACCTAGACATTTAGTATGCTGCTATATGTGAACTGGTGGGCCATGTGTACTTTCAAGAGCTCTTCTTACCATATAGATTTTGCTCTTCCGCTAAAAATCTCCTGTGATTTTTATGACTTTCATAAGTATTAAAGACCTAAGTATTTAAAAACAACTGTTGTTCAATTTTGTTTGCTTTGAAACTCAAAAAATTCTCCCTACTTTCATCTTGAAGTATGGAAGTAGTAAGCTGTATTACTGCAAGCAAAAATAAATCATCAATAGCAAGAATTAAACGTGGGACCTCTAGATCTAAACACGTCTATTTCTACTGACAGTGCAAAGGGGCCCTATTCCACAGCAAGGTGCTCTGGCAAGGTCATCAACTTCTCTCTGTGCAAAAGAGGGATACAATACTGCCTTCAAAGGATTAAAAAAAAAAAAAAAAAAAAAAAAAAAGCTTGCTGTTTTGTGCTAAAGTGCACTTAGTTTGATCTCATTTTGTAGAATCAAACAAAATACGTGACTACTTTAAGAATATTACAGTGAATGCCTTATATGACCAGTCAGTGAAGTTGTACTGAGTTCAGGAATTTTCTTTGTAAGTATATTGATTTAAATTACAGTGAGATGCATAGAAAACTAATTAGGAAGCAACACTTGGCTTCCCAGAACAAATACTTAGGCCACCTCTTCAAAGATAATGGGCAAAATTATTAACCTCAAGGACGTGGCAACCTGTCTGCTAATAAGATATATGTTTATTTTTCCAAACTCAGAACTTGAAAATGTACATGCTAATGAGCAGTTAAAAGTCTTCTGAGAAGAAAAGATAGGATCCTTCTTAGAATATGGCTAGGGAAACAGACTGAAGGGTTAAGCAGAGAGGGAGGCAGAAGGAAACAGATTCTATAGAAAAAGCCTAAGATGTTGGTGTCTTTTCAGGAAAAGGGCATAGCAAGCTGTAGGGGAAAGCTTCATATGAATATATACTGCATTTAGTGGTTTAAAGCATGTTTTCTTTGATGCTTTCTAGGATGCTGTCAGTCATATATTACCTTGGCATGACTGCAGGGAAATGGGAACTACAGGGTCCAACCCTATTTCAGGCCCAGCCTTTGAGTGGGAGAACTGCCAGTAAGGGCACAGTCAAAGACCTGAAAACAGATTATATTCATTCAGAAGAAGCCACAGGATGCTGGGATACTACTATTTTGTCAAAAAAAAAAACACCCAAAGTTGTCTGTTTCATTATAGTTAATATTACACATTCTAACAGCCTACTTTATTTTTCCTCTGTACCTCTCTGAGGCATAATTCTCAAGAGAAGACTTTTTTCCCCACTAATAAGGGGACTCTTTCTCTTCCTTGTACTATCCAGCTCTTCCTCTGCTTGTGGATCACCTTTAGGCTGCGTTTTGACCCATTTTGGCCTGGGTAGAAATTGTGTTACACTGCTAAGATACAATGCATGGAGAGTCAGGATGTGACAGCTTTATGGCTTGGGTGATAGCACAGTGAACAGGCACATTACAAAAAGGGCAATTACTGCAGGCTTTGCGATGTTATTTACAGTACTTACTTTGCTAACATGAGCAGCATTGTAAAAATGCTAGTTGTTAGCACTGTTAAAACATAACGCCAGAGTTTTCTGCAGCACAAGTGGCTGGTATGCTGATAAATGACACTGCATGAAATGGTGGCCATGAAAAGCAAATTCACAGTGAATCACCCTCAACACCAGATTGGAGTAAGAGCATTGCAAAGCTGATTTGTGGGCTGATGTTGCCATTTAATGTGGTTTCCATCAAACTGTTCATAAAATTCATAGCTGCAGCTAACCTCCATTACTGTGTCCTTGTACATTCTTCTTGAAAATAACTTGTTTATGAAGCTTCAACAGCACAGAAGGATACTGTATGATCTGAAGGAAATGGAGGACCTTCATGTAAACATCACTGCAAACCAGTGGCCAAAAGGCACATTCCCTGTGAGGGCTTCAACTTCTTACTTACATGTTGTGCTTACGTCCAACAGTCTTTGTGATCATCTCTGCCATATATGTTGAGACCAACCTTCAGGCAGGTGCAGGTCCATAGCCCATAGATAGCTATGCATATACTTGATTTATGAGCCTTAATCTGGAGCTGAACCCCACCTTTTATCGCTCTGGTAAGTCTCCAGTATCGTTACAGACTGATGCAATGGACCTCCAGAAACATGAGCACTGTTTAGGATCCATGGAGGTGCCTGGCATGTTACCACCTTCATGTCCTTGGAGAATCCCTGATTTAGACACCAGCACCAAATAATTTCTATATTAACATGAACATTCCTATATTAACATGAACATTCCTGTATTAACATGAAATATTTCAATGAAAGTCTGTTTTTATTTGCAAGTTGATGATTTCATATCATGTTTTCCCTTGTGGCGTTACATCTCACCAGTCTCGTGGCCAGTTTTGAATGATTAAATGTTCCACATCTCCAACCCTTTTACATGACTTAGATTCATAATGAGAAAATATCAATGTCATATATAGAGAAAGTATGACAATAAGATAGAAAAGCAGTCTGTCTATTGAAGTTCTGAGAAGGAATTTTTGTTCTGCTTGCTTACAGTTATCCCTTTCCTCTATGCTAAAGGGGTTTGGGGTGGATTTTTTTTTTTTTGGTTGGTTTTTTTTTTAACTTTGCCATATACATAGTTTATATAGAAAACATTGGGGGTTTTATGCTGGGGAAAAAGGAGGATTCAAATTTATTTTTAAAATCTCACTGTAGCAAAGTTAAGGTATATATTCTTAGATGCCAGAATCAAGGAAATGATTGTAAAAGAAGCATATATTGTTGACGTGTACACTTCATACAGGTTTTGATTCATGTTTCAAGTATATATTTACACCATAAATTCAGTCTGTGGAGTTTTTCACAATCCAGTAGCAACTTAACTCTTCTGATTTTTCACAGAAAAGGACTTCAAGTCCTTTTCAGATCAGATTATATGACTTGTCTAAAGGAAAATCAAACTGGAAAGTGTAGTTGCCTTTATAAAGGTGAATATGATTTTAACAAAGCAAAAAGCCCTGGAAAGACCCTGTGTCCACTATGATATTTTTTACTATAGATATGGAGTCAGTAGCATCTCTATACTTGCATTAAAGAAACTTGCATTAGAGAATGAAGCAAGTATCTCTCTGAGCTCCATAAAATGTGAACTCTGAAAAACTCAGCATTTTTTCTGTGTTGGGTAAAAGCAAAAATTAAACAGTATGACTTGGAAAATTAGTATTCAATAACTAGAATTGATTATAATGCTGAAATCACCAGATATGTTCATAAATATTCTAGGCTCGGTCAGACAGGAAAGTAATTAAAGTGTTTCAATGAGATCCAAGCTTGCATTTCCCTGGATGGACTCCTCAGCCTACTAGCTTGAAAAGGGAAAATACAAAGGGCAAGTTTTTCACAACTGATTATGGAACTGAGAGAGTCACTTTGCATTTCCTTAAAAGGGGTTGGATTTTCATAAAATACAGAGAAGCCTTGAACCATCTCAAGCTGAGCACCCCAAGCTAAACCAGCTAAATTTAAAAGTCATTTTTGCCAGTCTCTGGCAAGTGGTATATTTAAATTCTGTTTCATGGAGAAAAAAATAAATCAAAGAGACAAATCTAATTTGATCATGAGGATCAAGTCCTACTAATTTTAATTATTGATAAAACAGATCAAACCCAGGAAGGATGCAAACTCTGCTGACATCTTTTGCTTTCATTCCTTGTTTGGGCTACCAGGGAAATGGTCTGAACTAGCTTGCAACACTATGTTGCATTCTGAAGTTGAAAACAAACAACAGCCTCTGCTCTGCAAAGTCCTCACCCACAGTCAGAATGACAACAGCTAATTGGATTAAGAAATGGATTATGACACCCAGCATAGTTTGAATCGGTTAATTGGATTAAAATAGATTGAACTGGCCATTTGGATTAAGGCATAATCAAACTTCTCCACAGACAAAAGATCTGAGTAGCACGTTAAGGAAAAAGAAAAAAAGGAGAGGAAAAAAAAAAAGATAAGGGACAAGAAACGCTTGTTAAGGGGGGGTATGCTACTCTCTTCTTTCTAGCTATTTTTAATGAAGGACACATTATCTCCTTGCCTAGCAGCTGAAATAACATTGTGTAATGGAAATGAGCTCAGCAAAAGGGCTGTAGTCATTATAAAAGATAAAAATCCCTAGAAATCTCTTTAAAGGTTAATAAATAAAAAAGGATAAAAGAAGAAACTAAACATCGCAATACAATGTTACCTGCTACGCAAAACTTCCCAGTCTGCATTCCCTCCCCTCCACATTATTGATTTTTAAATTACATGGTCTTTTTATTACTTTTCTCTAAATCTGTCACTGTAAGAACTGACACAAAATCTAATCAAACCGTAAGGAAACCATCAATTTTATCTAGTTATTCAGATGGTTGGCGAATAACACCACAGCCCCTGGTCCTGTTCACAGTAATGAAATCAAGCCCTGGCCTGTGCTTTCTGATTTTAAAAGTTCTGCTTTGGAAAAAAGGCAGAGCTGAAGGGAACACCTGTTTTGGAGTGTTGGGGAGCAGGATGAGGGTACAGATGGTCACAAGCTATTGACCAAAACATTTCCGTATTTCTAATTGAAAGATCTACATAGACATCTACATGCTTTTTAATACTTTCTCATGTATGTGCCTTTTCCACCAGCAAGCCTCACAAAACTGTTCCTTTCCAGAGGTTTATAGAGCAATAGACACCATTCTATCAGTGTCATTTCACTGAGCATCACATGGGTGTGCACAAACAAGTTCTCTGATGCGAAGGGACTTAAGCCCTTGCCATTAAGAACGGGCAACAAGGCAAGTGCTGCACTGCCATCCATTCCCATCCAGGGGCTGCAAAAAGCCCATGGTACCGGCAACATCTTCTGAACCTTTGGGCCCTCCAGGAGAGCCACGGGCTTGCAGCGCGTCCAGCAGTGGTTGAGGGTCTGCTTTATCATACAGCTCCCTATTGCAAAGCAGACGGTAGCCTGGGCTGGGGGAGAGGAAGGGCTAGGGGGAGAAGTGAGGGAAACGGGCGATGAAGACAATCATTTTGGCCACAGCAGCAGTTTGGTCTACCCCTGTAGTTCCTGTGGTCCGCACAAGCAGCAGGGAAGCGAGTTACTGCACTTCCAGCCCCTGCTTAGCTGCCAGGCTGGAGAGGACAGTTGTTACTTTTGGGTTTGCTTGCCCAGAGCTCTATCACTTTGGCATTACTCAAGTGTACTGAATGCACCCATCAATAGACAAAAGTAGTAAGAGGGTCATGAAAACAGATGAGACTTGAGGTCAGATTCATAGAAGTTCAGGACTACGTGGGCAATTTTCCCAGCTGCAGCTTGCCAAACACCACCCCCCCCCCCCCCCCCCCCTGTATTGAGCAGCAATGAGATGTGTTAACTTAGTGTAAAAATCCTACCTCCAACCTCAACCTTTGCAGAAGCCCCATCATAGTCCAAGTAACACTGCTGCATAATACATGGCTTAAATTAACAGATTAATGGAGACAAGAAATAGCCATAAACTCTAGTCATAAGTCAATGTGTATTGAACGTTCCAGTTGCTATCTCTAAATCAGCTTCGTTCTGTCCACATTTTGGTTTTCATCTTCTTTCTCAAGAAATGAACAGGAAATAAAATCCTGATAATTTATTAACATAAGAACAAAAGCTGAGGATGGGATGATATACATTCACTGAAAGACACATTTCCTTCTATGATTCAGAAAATAAATTTCCTGGGTTTGGTTTGTTTTCATTTGGTTTCAATCAGAGGCCATCCTATGGATATTTGCAAAACTATAGCAAGACGTTTACTTTAATATTATATAGAAGACACCTGTACTGCCCTTTTAAAAATTATGAAAGAAAGCTTTTTCAAGTGTTACAGAAATATAAACAGAAATGCTGCCTTCTGCAATCTGGAGCAGTTCGGAACATGCCTTTGATGAATGCTATTTTTGCATGTAACCATCTTCCTCATATTTGTTTGAATAGCCAGGACTACTCCTTCTTATCAACATAAGCATCACATGAGGGAACACACACCCTTTTTAAAGAGCTGTGGAAGGCTTTTAGCTTCATTAGAAACCAGAACCAATGGGGTTTGGGGACTATAGGATCAACGATTAAATTAATCTGTTGCTTCCCATCACCTACAGAATACTGCACTTTAGGGCAGAAGTCCCGCTGACTCATCTATATTAACACATTCTTTAATGTGCTTAAGTGCTTAACTGTTTTACTGGGACTCTGTGACTGGCCAAACAGGACCAGAATGTAAACCTCTGAAGCACTGCCCCAGCTGTGGTCAGCTGTGCTGGTCTGGCTTGGCACATCACAGGTATGGCACCACCACCAAACTGAGGTAAGATTCATCTAGCAGTAGAGTGATTACCCAGCCAGAACCTTAAGGAGTAAGTCATAATGCAATATTGGCTTTGACCCACGCTCTCTTCCCTCCTTTTCCCCTCAAGTGAACCTGCCTGTCAATCTGCAGCTTCAAGGTGTCAGAAATAAACTTCTTCATGCTGAAGTAACCAATTAAGTTTTATTGCTTTATTGATGCCACAGATATAAAATGACTATGTAGAGCATCTGTCATAAAATGCTTGCTTAAGAAGCCGTTGTTGGAGACATCAGTACTCCAGTAGAAAGATGAAAGGAAGATTTAAAACGCGTGATGTGGATATGTGTTAGAAGCTAATTACATGCAGTGGGAACAGACACAAGGATGCCTTGCCATCAGCTGTGGATTGCATCTAAGATGTGGGTATCAGTGCTAAAATGTTTTCATAAAACAATCTTATGTGCTGTCGAGCTAGTCATTTTTCTATCATGAATTGTTCCTTCTAGTGATTTTTTTTGAAGAAGAAGAAGAAGAAGAAAACTCAGTATTGGATTGAGCTCTTATATCGTATAGAGTGGAGTTCTTTTATAGGGAATTCACTAGTACACACAAAACATTAAATGCTGGTCCTGAACAGGGAAGCCTATTGTCAGGAGTTGTCTTCGATAGCAATAGCATTAATTTATAGAAATATAAAGAATAAATTCAGCATGAAGAATCTATGACCATATAAATCTATCATGGATCAGTTCAAATGAATGCTGTTGAAAAGAACTGGACTGCCAGTATATTCATATAACTGCCTGTGACAGAGAAAGTTTACAAAGGAAAAAAGAAATGCTAGCAATAAAAATGGAAAGGTGACTTTTTTCAACCATATCCTTTCATCTTGATATATGCCCCGCTTCTGCGTTTTTCATATGAAAGCTTAAGAGACTATTGAAATTCTTTAAAAAAGAAAGGAAAAGGAGAGGCAGTGTATATTGCCTATCAGATATAGTCACGGAGGCGGTAGGCTCAGATATACAGATTAGGGAATCTTTTATGCTTTGGCAGCATTGGCCCCTGCATTGTTCTGTGTAGCCCACAGTGGTATTATCTCCTTAATTTGTTATTTTATAAATACTTTGAGCACTGAAACCTTTAAAAAGCCCAGGATAAAATAAAAAGCCCAAACAGTCAGTTTTAAAATGGCAAAGTCGGATCCCTAGCAGGTTCCTTTGAAAAGAGAAATTGTGTATGAGGATCATGTGCATAGGGACACGTTATCAATTCTGAATGATTTTCAAGATGTAGCCTTGCCTACTGCTAACACATTATACAGTGCTGCAAATCGGATGTACCCTTAAGAAAGGTCAGAAGAAAGATATTTTAAATACCATGGGATTCTTCTTCTTTTACACAAAAGGCCATGCTTTATTGAAGAGGTTAGGAAATCTGGTATTGTAAAATCCACATTGCAGAACAATTTTGCGGAGCTGAAATAGGGGGGTATGTTATTTACTACATATGTAAATATTAAAAAACTGAAAACCTGTTCTAACTTTACATTGCAACACTTATTTCAGAGATCCAGGCATGTATCTAATAAATTCACCCTTATTCAGGAAAACAAGGAGGTAGAAGCAAGTATTAAAAACCCCCTACTAAACCTGCCCAAAGAAATATTCACTGATGATTTTCATTCCTTATTCTTTTTTTGCCCCTCATTTCCTTTCTGCCTCCTCTTCCTTTTTCTGGCTCCATAATTGCTTATTTTTTCAGGGTCAGGAAGGATGTTTTGTGGCAAGAGCGGGAAAGTCTCTTTTCTTTTCTTTTCTTTTCTTTTCTTTTCTTTTCTTTTCTTTTCTTTTCTTTTCTTTTCTTTTCTTTTCTTTTCTTTTCTTTTCTTTTCTTTTCTTTTCTTTTCTTTTCTTTTTTCTTTTTTCTTTTTTTGCCATTTATTTCATTCATATACCAAGACACAAATAGTTTAAAAATATTCTCTATATATTGAAATTCAAAAGAATTAGAAAACTGCAATCTTTTTGCCCTGACCTGATCAACCCTTATTGCAGTTCCTCCAAAATATTCAATATTTCAATCGATCAGGCTTAAGGCTAAAAGACTGATGAGGAAATATTTGTTTTGCTGTATGATTTTATTATTTTAATTATAAAATATACTACTTTTATTGATATATTTAACCATGCCGTAAGACTCATTGTGAGATTAATAATTTCTTTGTGTCTGTTTATTGGTCCTGACACAAAACCCCTCTCTTATTGATGCAGTGAACTTTGTAACCATCACACATGTTTTAAAGTGAGAAGGAGGAAACCAAGGAACTGCTTCTTTACAGAATGTATTTCCTGCCTTGACATTTCAAGAGTCAAATGCAGATGCTAAATATCTGCAGGTAATGTGGTTTACCATCATCCTGTCAAATAAGATCAGGTAAATCAAGATGTACCAGGACCGGTCTTTGCAGCAGTAACAGAAAAAAATAACTCTAGTTAGAGAGAGTACACAGAAAGGCTGCAATGGACATATCTCTGCAACTGTGCCCCATTCCCCTCTGCCCACCAAGACAGCATCAGTCATGGTTACCAGCCACGTGTCTGTGTGTACTCTCTCCGTGGTTACATTTACACAGAGAGAAAAACCTAGTTATATAGGAACCTCTGCTTGAAAACTTGTCTCTGTTGTAATATCCAGTTGTCTTGAAAATTATTAAGCAAATTACAATTATGTGTTCGTGCATAGTTGCAGCTATAGTACTGCTTTTGTACTGTGTATCTTATTCAAATTTTAATAATTCATACACATGCACAGTCTTCTTTCATTAGTGTTTTTTACTCTCTATAAATCATAAAACTAAAGTCACAACAGAGCAATAGAGTGTATATTATAAAAACTCCAGCTACAAAATTTCTGGTCCCGAAATAGCTTCTATCAAGGCAGGACAAAACATGGATCTACTTTGTCGTTAGATTTTGTTAGGGAGGTTGCATACATGTAGGCTGAATTCCTGGGTCAGTCAAAGGAGGCACTGGAAACATGAGTTAATCCACCCTGTGCCATAGCTCCTTATCTCAAAAACATGAAAAATTATTGCCTCCCCCAAAGTGGTATATGAAGTATAAATCTGTTAATGGCTGTGTAAACTTGAATATTACAGTGCTGAGGACCATAGCAAGAGCTTTTTGTATCTTTATATTTTCTTTATTTTCTTCCAGTGTTTTTATATTCCTCAGTCTCACCACCCTCTGGGATTTCCTACAAATTTTCCTCCAACTCATCTTGCCTCTTTGTTTGCATAATGTATGCTGTTCCACAACTGAATCCAGCAGTGGCTGGGGTCAGGCTGTAAAACTATGAAACTAGGAGCACAATCACAGGGTTTTAATGGGGATCAACCACCTTCTGAACCCTTCCTTTAATGGTAGTCTATCTTAAGATATGCATTAGTGAGGAAAATCAATTAAATTACCACCACTTAATGAACTATTGCTTGTTGGCCAAGTCAGGGTACCTGACTGTTTACCACAATTAAAAAAATAAGCCATAAAGGGGATAAAGTAGATGCACCTCATTTCTGAGGGAGGCTGGCTGGGATTTCACACATATTCAGATACAAAGAAAGGTGTTGATTGTATTTCTTTGTATTCAGCCTTCCCTTGTGGACAAACTACAAGTCACAAACTGCAATCAATAATTAATCCCTTTATTTGGCATCTTCCTGCAGCAGACTACACCTAACCTTCTCACATTGCTCTTTCTGTCCCTGAATACATCCAAAGACTCAATCTTAGCAGAAATTCTTGACAGAATGTTTAAGACAGTGATTTGATTCCTGCAGCACAGTTATGCATACAGGTACAGGTACAGTCAAATGTTAATTCAGTTCAGTTAAGCTACATAGCATATTTCTCAGATCATTAAAGATGACCTGATGTTTGTACTGGTGCAAGGATTCGCATTTAGTTTGAAAACTTCTGGGCTTTTAACTTTTAACTTTTCTTAGCACATCTAAGGTTTCAAGCACTAAGAAATTTGTGATTATGCTGTTGCTAGTGGTTCACATTGCAATGTCAGCAGTGTCTTGCATGGGTCTACACAGGAAACAGCCAGAAATGATCTGGACTAAATTTCCTCTTTTCCCTCAAGACAACTTCCAAGGTCAGAGTGGAGGTCATTAACTGGACGGTGTGGGGAAACTCACACTGCAGCTATCTCTTGTGTTTGCAGTTCATGGATAAACAACAGACTTCATGCTAAGATATTTCAGTCCATTAATCTTCATAAATACAAATATTTATAATGCAGTAAGAATGTATTAGTCCTGTACACAGTGTCTGACTGGTTTGCTTCCCTTTGTGCAGTTCATTAAGTGTTTTAATATAGGCTCCAGTTCCAAGGTGTGTTGTGTTCACTCTTCATCCATCTCTCCATGTAAACCATGCACAGAGTATCTCAGAATGTAGGAGTCATCTTCCTGCTTGTGGATTTTGTTATGGCGTTTAGGAAAACTTAATCCTTCCAACTCTATCCTCTCCCTCCAAGGTTGACAAGGCCATGAGAAAGAAGACACTTTCTCCAATTGCTTTGAAAATCTTGGGAACACCTTCACAGAGTACAAAAAAAAAGCAATCCCATAAAAGCTTTTTTTGGTACTCTGTTCCCAGACTGTGTCAAGCACTCTTCAAAAAAAAGATGCTGGTGCAGAAGAATGTGTGTTCAGAACAGGCTTTCCTCTTTGGTTATTTTCATTTGAACCAAAAAATGCTTCATTGTGCTCCATCAATGCAAATGTGTGTCAGTATAGCAATATACTTACCAACTTATAACTGAGATCTGTATTTTGTCCATGGTGCTTACCTTTCAAAAACAAGTTCAGTACTCACAGCTGCAAGGAATGATTTTTCATAATATGGAGCAGTAATAATGATGCTGTTTCTCTTGTAGAGCTACTATAACTGACATCATATCATATCTAATGGGCCACCGTCAACAATGGACCGTCCATGAAAGAGCACATTCAGTGCTGTCACTTTCTAGGCAATTAGTTGCACCATTTAAATTATTACATTTCCAGTAATATTATGGCAGTGACATATGCACATCAAGAAAAAACTGTATTCTGGCAATTCTTCACCCATGCTAATTGCTTGCAGACCTGTGGAAAAGGCAATAGAAGGAAAAAAAGGAGAGAGGGGAGAAGGCAAAACAACCCTTTACAAGTTATGAGTCCCTGATGGAAATGACAACATCCGTGGAGCGCTATACGTATATCATTTTATAGATTCATAGATGTTGCTTACATTGTACTTACAAATATTTGCTTAGTTAGATTGCTAGTTTCATGACATTAAATAATGGATCAAAATTATCTAGTACATCTTTTTTCTTCCAGATTTCAAACATAAGAAAAGTAGTTCTACTTACTTGTTCAGCTTACTAACAGAAACCAGTCCCTCTTCTATACCTAACTCAGCTTTTGCATTTTGCTATACCCAGTCACCAGTGCAGATCAGCAGCACCATACAGCTTACACTTTAGTGCAGGATTTTCTAATAAACAGCTGGATTTTTGCTCCAGCCAGTTCTGTAAACTGGGCAAAACAGGAGTGTACTCTGGCACCATCTAGCAAAAGCACAAAGCAACTCTCATTCTCCTGTCTGAGCACAGACTAAAATGGGGACGTGAAATAACTAACTAGGAGAGAATTCAAAACATTGGCACTGGGCCTCTTTTTTGACACAGGTGAAAGAGTGCTTTAAGGATCATTTGTAAATATGTACCCACTGCGCAAATGTGGTTTTGTGCTGTAATAGCAGAAACTAATTTCTTCTATTTCAAGGCAAATGGAATAGAATATATAACCTACCATGGTGATTTATGCCTCTGCAGAAGGGGATTAAAAAGCAAACTTTCATTTCTCAAGTGTAGTCTTCTGCTTTAATCATACTTGAAATCACCGAGCCAAACACCGATTATTTCCTGAGGACCAGGGTGATTTTAACATCATTTTTTTATTGGCCATGGAAAAGCCACCTGACCCTGGTTTGTGGTATCTCCATACGTACAATGGAAAAACAAGATTTATTTTATCGGATTGTAGTGAAAATAAAATCTTGCACACTTACTGGTTATTCTGAAAGCACGACACAATCTCAAGCAACTATTTTCCTTCCTATTGGAACTCTAACCAGACAGCTTTCAGGGAGAAGCTTAAACTTTTAAAGGGTAATGAACAACCAAAACCTGGAGATGAGAAAGTAAAACATGTTACTGTATTAAAGAGAGCAGCTCTGCTGTTCTTGCTTTGCCTTGGGTGCAGAGGGTGAGCTCCTCAGATGCTATAAATTGCACTCCAGCCAGCCAGCTTCAAATGATACCTGTTTACATTGACTGAAGTCCTGGCCTGTGTTTTCTAGCAACACTAACCTTAGAAATCCCTTTGAAGACGTTTTATGGAAACCTTGCCTTCAAAACATCTCTTTTTGAAAGACAGAGGCAGTAGAAAAAGGTTTTTTTCATCAAATAACAAATAATTTCTAACTTCTCCAAATAGGGCTTTAGGAAAGTTAAACACAATTAGCCTGACTCTATAAATCCTATTGTTGGGCTCATGCTTTAATTCTCTTCTCATCAAATGACTTGTTCAATAAATATTTCCTTTTCTTTAATCTTGCCAGCGCCATCTTGCTTGCGATTCCTCATAGTTGTTTGAATGGTTTATGAAGAGCTGGGGTTCCTTAGTGCTGTCAATTTATCCAGCCACTTTAAAGCATCTGTAAACTTTGAGAAAATCAGGGGGGAAATTTTTTAGCAAGAGATTTGAATCTAAAAATATTAGAAACCGTGTCAGTTACTTTAGACACAAATCATTAACTAAAATGCCCAGGTATTTGTAAGCACAAAGTTTACCCTACAAGTTCATCTATGGACTTTTTCTTGCCTTTCTCCATTTACCTGAAAGAAGGAATGTATTTAAATCTCTGTTTAAGCCTCATTCCATCCTCTCCTTTTCCACCTATTCTTGCTCTGTTCCATCATATGCTTTTGGAAGATCTACTCTGGAACCCCTGTGCATTAAAATTATCTTCAATATGTCTTTAATTAATTCATATATCATTATATAATATCTGAGAAACACTGACAGGAGAGAGCGCGTTACTGATATTCTTGCCTCTCCGAAGGGACACAGGCAGTTTCCGGGTCTGAGGGATTTTCTCTTCCTGGCTTCTCCTAGTCCCTGTAGTGCATATTCAAGCTACAAAGAGCTAAATGCTTCCATCTGGAGGGTGTAACCTCAAGATACGTTATAGACCTCTCAGCTCTTTTCTGGGCCAACACATAACTTAATAGAGACATATATGAGCACACTGGGTTATCAGTGAAGAGTATGAATCTGTACCTCACCCATGGCACACACAGGCACAGCAGTCCCTGACACAGCAGACTCTTAGCAGGGCTCCTTTCAGTGCCAGGCTCCTCTCATGGTGGCATGTCCCCACAGTTGCTGCCTGCCCCAGGGGCCCTGAGCCCAAGCACGGCTAGCTGAATCCCAGTTCCAAGTCACGCTGCAGCACTGAAGGAGCCATGTGAAGACTGCAGCAAATGACCACGCTAATAAACTGCAGCAGAAGGGGACCAGTATAACGCTCACGGCTGGTCTGTGCTCCTGCCACTATTTCCTGGACTGGTGGGAGGACTTGGTCAAGGATCTCACAAAGATCCAAAAAGTCAGCTGATTATAGGTGCATAGCTTTTAATCAAATGCATTTTTAAGAACAACATTTGGAAACGTTTTTAAATCTGACTGCATATGTTATTTAGCCACCTGCATTGGCTATTCCACACATAAAAACAAATTTTTGTTGGCTTCTTGACATGAGTTTAAAATACGTTTGTGAATGTAGCTATGTGGGAAACGATTTGAAACTGGACCTTCTTCCATTCTGCTGGAACAATCCCTATGGCTTCAGGGTAAACCAAATGGAAGGCATTTTATTTAAGCTCTGGCAAGTCTCCACATCCCAATTTTTCACAAAGTCATGATATATGCCGAAAAAGTTGACATATCTGAAGTCTTTATGCAGCACAAATGTCATACTAATACTAAAACAAATGGACTATGGTTTAGGCCTGCATTTTTTGTACCATGTTAAATTCCCCTGTAGGACAAACAACAGAGAAATTATCTCTAGAAAAACAGGCTGATTATACTTAGTTTCATTAATAAGCTGTCGGTGTCTCCCTCTAAAAGATCCACATATGCAAATACTGGCCTTCATATATTTAGATTTTTCTCTGTCACCTCAAGACTGTCCGAGCTCATGCAGCTGTGTCCTTTCCAAGCTGTCAGACTCACATATTAACTGATATTTCATCAATTTGGCCTGAGCTGCATTTGTAACTGAGCCCCAAGGGGAAAGCTAATGCATTAAACACAGAACATTAGCCTCCTGGAAGTCATATTTCCTTCAGAAGGAAAGAAGCCTTCCTCACTCGAGCTGTACAAACCAGAAGCACCAAGATGGCGTGGAGAAACTCATATTGCTCCTCATGATTTTTTCATGAGTGTTTCTGCTCATGCATCTCTAACATTCAGCTGTACTTTACTGACCTTTATTTATCCTCATCCCCATGGTAAAGACTGGAAAGGTAAAAATGATCTGGTCCTCCACATTTTTGGGGATCTTTGATATATATAAGGAGTACAAAGATGTTTCTTTCCTGTTCAAAAGGAATTGAGGATACTGGGGAGGAGTATTTGGAACTGAGGGTGGGAACCAGGGTGGATGGATGTTAGTTTGCGAGTCCATAGCCCAATGTCTACAGAATCATGCAGTGCCGGAGGTAGTTAGTTTGTAGCTGCACAGATGGTCATGGATGATAAGATTTGCCTCAGGCAGGAGAGCTGTTCTTGCTTATTCTACTGAAATGCAGCCTTAGATATCTGTAGCTAAATTACTTTGATTTTTTTTTTTTATTGTAAACTCCTCAAGTTAAAAGGATAAAGCTCAATTTACGAACAAGATGTCAGAAGGCGAAATATAAAATGCAAGCATCCCTTAACCTAGCTTAAATACAAATTTCAGAAACAATTTCATTTGAAATACATTTAACTTGCAGGCTTACCAATCGCATCATTTCCCATACAGTTCAAATCAAGACTCGGCAGAACTTTCTCATTAATGCATCAAATAATGCAGATGTCCTTTTTTTGCCCCCTTTGAAGTGACATATGCTTCAATTTATTTTTAATCTCCTAAGTGATGTTGTAAGTAAAGCCGCCCTGTGTGACATATGAAGTTACTATTTTCTTCATCGCTATGGATCTGGAGAACTCGGGCAGTAGTGGCTAAGCCCAGATTGAATCAGGCTGTTTAACCTAAATGCCAAGGAATGAAAGCCATCATTTAATTGTGAGGACATACACAAAGGCAAATGCAATGAATTTGCCCCTTGCACTAAGACACAGAATACACTAAACACTTAAAGCCCCACATCTGCACTTTTATTTTACAAGGCACATTTCCCCTGCCAGATGAAGCCTTTCAGTTGTAGCTGTGTGGAACAACACTGTCATCCAGTGGTTAGCTGGCTAACCACACACTTTCTTCCCTTCAGATTTTCCAAAGCGTGCATCCCTCAAGCTCGCCGCGTTGCTTGACAGATGACAGCTTGAAAATGAGTTGGCGTGAGCAACTTGCCCTCTGCAGCACATCTTTAAGCAATATTTCAGGTAATAGAATGGCTTTCTGCAGCATCAGCGTCAGGGGAAGGAGAACAGGTTCCATGAGGAACCTGTCAGCCTTTTGGGGACGAGGCACAATGAGCAACCATTTCATTTCGGGCTGATGCAAGCAAGGGGAATATGCAGCTCTTAGAAGGTCATAGTCAAGGCCATTTCATGGATATTTTTTTTTAGGATTTGACTTGGGAAAGCCCTTCAAGACTGCCCACAAGTCCCGCTAGCCCCAGGAGGGCCAGGTGGGAAGGCCCTCATGCTGCTACAGAGGGACTTCACTAAGCTCCCTCAGCCTCCAGCGTTCACAGCCCGGGGGCCTCCGGCACCAGCGGCCACCCCTCGGTGTTCAGCAGCCTGTCGGAGATTTTCAGCCTCTTGTTTACCCAGCTGCTCAGTGAAACTTTGATTCTTCCACATGCAAAGAGCCTCGTGGCTCATATATATTTCTGCAGGAAAATGGCTTCTCTCATCTGTTCTGACTCTGCCACCAGTCCGTTCTCCTCCTCACGCTGGAAGAGGAAATGAATAATCTATCCCCGCGCACGTTTTCTAGGCCATCACCGTGCCAGACCTCCCCTCATCCACCCCTTCCCAGACACCAGACCGTACTGCATCACAGCAGTCACCCCACATCTTTGAGCTTCTCTGACCTTCTCTGCACTGTAACCAGCTCTACAATATCCTTTTTCAGTCAGAGAGACATGACTGCAGATAGTATTCAAAATTAAAGGTGGCATTTTTGGCAGAGCTGGAACTGACTTTCACATTCAATAAAAGAAAGTCGAAATTAATAATGCATTTTGTTTCGTTTAAATAACATAAAGATCTTCACCGGTATTAAAATAAATTAATTTGGCTTTATTGTTTTCATGCATTTTCCTCTGACCGAAGGATTAAATATTAATTTTATTCTCTATATAACATATCTACAGTATTTAATATTTTATAGTGTGATTTGCCATGGTCTAAATGAAATCCTTTAATATTACTGAACTAGAACTTTCTGACATTTTCAAAATAAAATTGAATAAATGCTCTGATGTTTCCAAACTTAGGGATATAATCTTAAAAAAAAAAAAAAAGTAGTATGTCATAAAATTCAAAATTTCCATTTCAGTTTGGTATAAGATGGTTTAAAAAAAATTCCATGGGAAAACATTTCTATCTTTTCAAGGCTAGTTGCAAGAGTTTTCCAGATGGGAAATGATGCAGCTCCTCATGGGAATATAATGCTCTCCGTATATTTTGTTAAAGGAGTGCATATGACCACTTCAGAAAAGATATATTAATCTCAAGATTTATGCATTATTTGCAAGAAAAGGATGCTGCCAGGGAAAAGTAAGGCCTGACGGACAGCCTAGGAGAGGCCATCCTTATGACAAAATATTTTTTTCCTTTCTTTGTGAGTCATACCATCTTTTATCAAGGCTTAATTTTCCTTTCCCTTGAATGGAACCTTTAAAAGAAATTCAACGCTCTCAGTCTAAGACCTCTTTCCCTCCTTTTGTCTGTGCAGCCTCTCTGTTTTACTGCAGGAGAGTACTGGAGATAAGGAATTTTATAAAAGAACATAAGCAATTTAGGCACAATTAGATATGTGCTCTTAAATCTGCTAGGTGCATTTAAAAGTCTCTCTAGTCAGGTTATGGCCATTTATATCCTCATTTATATGGCCTGCCAGGACTGCTTCTTCAAATTAGCTTGAAGCAGGCCAGATAAACCTAGAAGGAAGTCAGTTGTCTTTTCTTTTGGCTTATAGATAGTCATTGCTTCTGCTTTCAAGGCTAACAACAAACAAGATGAAGGTAGAGATAAAGAGGACAAAGACTAAACCATCTTTTTCCTTAAGAGCTCACCATGCAAGCAGCAAAATGTCAAGACGAATTGGATGAAATAGTAGGGTAAACTCCAATAGGAACAATACATCTTTTGAAAAGAAAGGCTGCCAGATAGCCTGAAAATGTTCCTTGGCTAGATTACCTTTTCCTCAGCAAAGCTCGTGAAATCATCACACTAAGCAATCACAGATAAAATGATGGGGTAATTATGAAGGTTTGAGCCATAATACTTGAACTTGGCAAAAAAACAAGATAAAAGCTCTTTGTTCATTAACGTTATTAGGTTTCAGTTTGTGTTGAATATCTGTGATATTTTAAGGAGCCTGGAAGCATAACTCAGATTGAAGAGTAATTTCTGCAAGAACATGCAATGGAAGAAAGGGGGAGTATGTGTGATAGCATCTCCATCCGCCTCACTGGAACTGGGTGCTGGGGACAGGGGTGGGAACAAGCCAGAGGAGGTATTACAGTGTTCCTCAAAAAGTAACATTGCTAGGAAAGTTTCAGGGAATATGTGTTGAGACTCTGGAGGCAGAAGGCAGGTTTTACACGAAGATGACTTTCAGAAACACGTAAACAGAATATTATCACTGCCCTCCGCCTACAGCCGGAAGGGAAAGCTCTGTGTTCCTGCTGGGGGGAGTGGGGTCACAGCTACAGACCCAGGTGCTGCCCATATGTCTTTGTATTCTGACTTTAATCAAACTATATAACATTGATGCCTTTTTTTTTTTTTTTTTTTTTTTTTTAACCCACCGTTTTGTTTGGGGTTTGGTGGGGTTTTTTTATTACTGGATTTGAGGGGGTTTTGTTCCCTTGTGTTTTTGGCAGGGCTTGCATAGGTGTGTATAGCTGCAGCTGTCACATGGCAAAACATATGTACACATATATTCTGGTTTCATATGAAATAAGTTTTCCAGCCTCCAAGAAGAAAGAAGCAGGAAAACAGTCATCGTGACAAAGTAAAGTCTTTAACCATCCTAACAGTAGTGCACAGAAAGTTCATGCTATGAGATGGGGAGAGAAAAAGTAAGTTCATTTACAGAGAGCGAGAGGCTAAAACACGCAACAAGCGACCTCAGCTGCAGGAAGTCTTAAAAAATATTGGCAGTATATGGACAATATAGTTGTGGGCACATACAGGGTTAAACCTAACATCCAAGTCAATACAACAAATTTAAACTCCCTTTCCTAAAGCAAAGTTCCTCTAAACATGACTCTCTCTGCAGCTGTCGGAAGCCAGCACTTTACAACCAAACCACCCCTCGCCCAGGCTGCAGGCTGCTGGAACGGAGATCCTCTAATTCACTTGGACTTACAAAACCCAAGGACACACCGTTGCTGACACCGAGGGGGAGCAGCCATATCCTCTCCCTAATCTCTCCACACTGCTCAGGACAGTTCAATAAGACCGTGCTTTGAAGAACAGCAGAGGCGGCAGAGTGATAGTACTCGTGCCCTGTGCTGCAGCAAGTGAAATTCTCCAGACCCTCACAATTGCGGCTGTAATTCCATTGAGGGTTTCTAGTGACATTAGTGAACCCCTCAAGTCTTTCTCTTGATGGAATTAGAGACCTGCTATGGTCTGTGGGATAGACATCGATGCTGATGTCATTAGCATCAGCACTGGTTCTGCCTCAAAAGGCTCAAGCACTGAAAAGCAGCTTCTAAAAGTAAGAACTGTTTGAAATAATGTTTTAATGGGAAGCCAAAGAACTCACACAGCACAGCTCAGATGTAGCTTTCAAGACAACAGTAACTGAAAGATATAACAATATACAGAGAAATAGAATGTGCTTTTTACATGATTTGTTATAACGTGGTACCTCTTTGCTTTTCACCTTGCTTGTACCAATATCAACTAAAATAAGACAACATCACTGAAAGCAGTGGGATCACATTGCATAAACTCATCTGATGTGAAGTCAGGATCAAGTTTTAAATACAAATACATTACTAATTCTAGGACAGCTACCGGACAGGGGTGGAAATCCTCATTACCTAAGGGGCAGTTTTGTGCCTGGAGCACTGTTCGCACAGGGCTTTGCCTTCCATAGAAGGCTGCCTAACTGGTTTCTGCTCTTTGTCATCTTAAGTGGCCTAAAAATATGCTGACAATAAAAGCTTTTTTTGACAGTTGTGTAGAGGCCTCTAGTGGGGAGATAAACAAAGGGTGGAGGTTATTCATCCTTCTCCCTCCCCCACGCAGCCTAACACTCCACCCAAGTCAGCAGAGCCAAAAATGTGTCCACTGCAGAAGCTGTCTCTTATTTCTGAATGTTAATCTCCTCCAGAACTGGATTACCACTGCCTAATCCCTTTAACCACAGGCACATAATGTTGGAAATGGATAACTTGCTTAGAAACCTGCTCAGAGCACACGCATTTAAGACACATACATGGCCTTTGGGCTGCTCGGCATCACGCCTGTTAGAGCAAACACTGCCTGCTGCTATTTGCTGGCTCCTGCCTTGCTTAAGAGGCCTGTCATACCCTTCCTGTAGACATTACAGAGGGGGGTTGACTGAGCTGTTGTGCACTACCCTCCACGTTATGCTGGAGCTCTGCTATTCCACCTCCTGCCTTCTCGGAATGTGTTTTATATTTTAGTTGGAGAGCTGTAGTAAAGATTTTAAATGAGCAGTTTCTGCTCATTACACAAGCCTGCCACCCTATTAAACAGATAGATGTTGTGCTTCTCATTGTGCTGGAGTCTTCTGCAGCAGTTTTTGTACCACATCCCACACTACACTGCTTTTTATTTACATTTCAAAACACCTGTCTAGCACTGTGCATGCTGCACAAAAATTAAAATTACAGCCTAGCTCTGGAAATATGCTAAATATTTCTGCCTCGTTGATACTGCATTGGAATGCATGAGAGGAGAGAGGGAAGAAAAAGCATTATTATTTCATTCAGACAATATATGAAGAACCAGAGCCTTTTGATTAGTAGTGTGGAGCACGAAGGTGAGTTATGGTACAGGAGTAATAATACATCTTGGTTGATGAGTCAGCACTGAGCAGGGAGGCAGCAGCACTGGTTTTCACTCTGAGCATCGCTGGGATTTGTTCCACAATTAGACAGTATCTGGGATATTGATTAAGTATAGATAGCAATACTGGTTATAGTCTAATCATGTAACTGGAAGGCAGCTTCTGAGCGTATAATTACTTATACAGAAAATCATCCATGCTCTGTGCTGAATTATCATATAAAAAGGAATATTATTAATGTTCTGTAATGGCAGAGAGGAGAAGGTAATGATGATGCAGTATATTCCGAGTCTCACATTAAAGACAAATCCAATGCTACATTGTGGTTCGGGGTGTGAAGTTAGGGGCAGTCAAAGACAGTTCTACCCACCTCTCAACTTTGGATGTTGATACCTACTTCATGTAAGATGGAAGGTGCATTTTACTCTTCATCGTAGGTGAACCTCAGATTTACTGATTCTATTATAAAATGGTCATTGCATTTGCCTGCAAGTTCCCTGCAGTACCAGTTTCTAATCAGATACGTGTTTTCAGCATGTATAATGCCTAGAAAGTCATTCTGAGTTATCTATGACTAGAAAGTTTTAAGGTGGTAAAAAGAGACATTGTCATAGTATGAAATCAAGCCCTGTCTAGAAATCACTGATAGTGGAGAGCAAAGACATTATTTCTTCTTGTCATTTTCATATTGACCAGCACTGACATAGTCATTTAAGAAGAGTTGTTAGATTCACAGATTTCTACTGCATTGGAAATACAGAAGTGACAGTATGCCAGTATGCCGTATGTGTATCACTTCTGTCTCCTAGGCATAACAGGGAAGCAATTTATCACTATAGTGCACCCAACATGTCCCCATCTATCAGCCAGCCCCTTTATCATATGTTTGTGCCTCCATTTCAACAGCAGGTACCAAATGTCACACTTGTATTTACTACTGCATGGTTCTGCTGAGGCAACTCCTCAAAAACCTTTGTACTTACAAAACCCAATCTTTCACCAGAAAATACTTTAATAAAATGCACAATGTCTGTGCCAAGGTAGGTGTCTGCCTTGGATCGGCCTCTGTCAGCAGAAATCCAAGGTCTAGGTAAACTGTTTTGGAAATGGTTCAGATGCTTGGGCAATGTCTAGTCTACAACCAGCATGTGAGCTTCACCTGCTGCCATGAGATTTCCAAGGAGACAGCTGGCAAGTGAGGAAGTCCATCAGCCCACAGAGGCTCGGAGACGTTGATGCTGCCCTTCTGCGTGCATCAGCCAAAGCACCCTGAGGATGGTCTTTTGTCTCCAGGGGGCAACTACCTGCAACAGTGATGTTTCAGTCCCGTCAAACTAAGAAGTGTTTTCCATATGCTGAAGATTAGTGGTTTTGTTTATGATGCTCTGATGGCTTACTGTAAAGAAACGTGATATGGACTGTAGTCTCACCAGAGCAGAAAGCAGAAATTATCTTCACTTATTAAGGTGAAGATTTTAAGTATTGCTAATTCCTTAAAATAATTCTTAAATTAGGTAACTAAATCTGCACAAAACAAGTGCTTCCAGTCTGTGGAATGGGGCTGGCTCTCCACACTGCAGTGACTAGGAAGTGGTCAGGTATCCCTGATGACAGACGCTGCATAGATGTTTCAATTTAATAATGTACAGAAAACACTTACAGGTTTTAATTCTAATCCACCTCCATTTCCTATAAAATTCAAAGGTGTTTTCATTAATTGAAAGACCTGACAGTGTAAGATGTGAGATTTATAAACCTGGATTTTAAATTAGGTAATTTAGATTACTTGGGATAATCCAAAGCACATTTTTAGTTTGACTGGCAGAGGCTTTGGTTCCCAAAATGCTGAATTCAGATCTTTTTCATGGGCGTCTTGGGAAGATACCTTGGGCAGAGACTGCTACCCCAGAATAGGCTACAGGTCTCAGCTGCACCTGCATGTTCAGCCAAGCACTGATGCTGGCTCACCTATGCTATTAAATTGTTGGCACAGTCCTGAGAATGTTTGACAAACTAATACAGATGACTGTGTTTCCAGGATGAGAACAGATGACTCAAGCAGCTGTAGAGACCCCGCCTTCTGGCCATTATCAGTCACTGTTTACCATGCCAGAAACCACTATCTGATATTTTCAACACATAACTCGGAGGCTTTGCAAAGGTTCCTGAACTGTGACTGTTTGTCTGAAATAGTGCAAGCTGCAGACACCACTGCAACACCCGCATGCAATCTCTGCCTCATTTCCTCCAGCAGTTGTGCATTTTCTTAGCAAGCTGGGTTGAATCAGCTGGGACACCACAAATCTTCTTGTGCAAAGTTTCTCCTGGAGAAATGCTGCTGAATCTTCTGCTTATCAAAGCATAATTTTCACAGTTTGACTACAAATCTTAGTGCTATATTGCCCCATAGGAGCTATTTGAATTTTGCTAGTCCATGCATTGAATCCAAGCCTGATGGCATCTTGCACTTACCTTCATAAAAAAATGAAGCAAGAGCTTCATTGCAAGTGTTTACTGCAACAAGTTCATATTTTAAATTCATTAATTGCAAATAAACAGACCTGTAATAGATGAGGAACCCAAACATAAGTGCCAAGGAGGTTTTATGTCCATTGTATTCTCACCTTAAACAAATCAAAGTTATTTAAAATTACTTTGGTAGCACAAGAACTGGTTGATTGTAGAAGGGAAGATACTACTGCCTAAGAAACAGTATTTGCCTCACAGTAGTAGGTGTAATCTGTCTCATTCACTCATTGTGGCCATCAGGAATTTTTTATTTTTGTGATGGAGAGCAGAGAATGTACAGTTGGGGAAAGGCTTGCTTTTTTTTTTTTTTTTAAATTTATACCTTCTACATTGAACATCTGATAATGCAGCCAGAGAATGCACTGAGGGGAGCTGGTAAGGCACTTTGATGAAGTCAACCCGGCCAATATTTTTTCTAAAATGAGAAAAGTAAAAGGTTCTACAAATAACTGCAAGAGTAGAAGGATGACAAGGTGCACTTTATCTCACAGCTTCCAGGATACACACCCACCAGAGAGTACAAGGCTCTGTGTGATTAGTTGTGTACTGGCACATCAAACTCTTTGTTTCAATGAATTTGAACAAAAGGACAGGCCACTCCAGCAACTTGTTTCTCGAAATAATGTAAACTTCCTTTAGGGCCAAATTGTGGTGCAACTTCCAAAGCCACACAAGGGAACAACAGGACTCAGATGCTCCACAAAAAATTACACTGTGAGTGTCTGCTAGAGCAGGTTGTTTAGTGACTCAACTTGCCTTGCAGTCTGCTGCGGGGGCAACATTGCATTATCCAGTCTTTTGAATGGATCTCACAGCAAAGCCACAGTTTAGCCTTTAAAGAATAAATGTCCACGGTTATATTGTGCCTGAATTGTCAGCGTTAACACGCCAATGGTTAGGTTTGGAATTTACATGTTGTTGCTGGTTATTGTAATGGCCAAGCACGTGTAAAGTAGGAATTCTGAATATTGCAGCAGGGTAGTTATAACTTAACATAGCTTTTCAACGCAAAATTCAGCATTACTGTTGGTGATAGAGTCTGTGTTGGGGCTGGGGAGGAGGAAGTGGAAAAGCGGACAGGGAGGCTGAAGGGGGCAAAAGTTTCAATAAAGGGGTCTTAGTTAAGGTGTTGGAGGAAAAAGTGTGGCAGAAAGGAAAAGCAGCAGGGCACTATGGATGGCAATGCTTGCCTTTCCTGCTGCTGCTGCGATGGGAATAAGGGCAGCAATGTTATCTGTGTGGGAGCAGTGCATGCCTTCAAGTAGTAACTCTCCCATATACTCCTGGTGTGCTCCCGTATACCACTGGAGCTGGGGCGTACCTAAGACGGAACAGCCTGTCTCAAGGCAGCTGCCTGCTGTGATCCTGCCTCAAACAATTCTGGGACGTCCTGCTTCAGATTTCAGCTGTTCACAAACCACTAGAGCTCCACTGACTTTAGCGTGGCCAGCTCTTCCCCTTCCTCTGTCAGCCCCAGCACCAAGAGGGGCAAAGGTACATTGCATAAGTAGCACAGTGCCGACAAGAATGCCCACTTCCTAAATTTCTAAGTTTCTAAATCACGTGTTCATTGCAAAATGCACATCTTATTTGGTGGCTGCACTCACTGTGCTCCCAGCATTTGCTGTGCACGTCGAACCCGTGCAGCATTCACGCAGGAGCATGAAAGGGTTAAGAGTTCATCTGGAGCGTATGCGCAGCTGCAAGTTCAGATGAACCCTTGCAGACATTGGGCTTCACTGTTTGTACAGGGTTCATTTTCTATTGCACTCCAGTACACTCACATACCCCCACTCGCACAGGCGCAGGCACACGTATACACACATGAGTACCCCTCTGAGAAGATTACAGTAACCAGCAGCTATAATTTTACTTAAGCCTTTATGACGTTTTTAATTAAAAAGGCTTTACTGCTTTTCTAGCATGACATTTGATTGCACTCTAGATAATGCACCCTTGCCGATTCTGGCAGCAGTAAATCGTTTAGAAAATATATGAAATATTTTTATAAGGAATTTTGCCTGATCTGTCTTCGATGAAAGACACAGTGATTTCAAACCATGTGTATTCTTTTCAATAAAACAACATATGCCAGAGCAAGACAGCTGAAAAAAATCACCCTGTCTAAACTACTGTCCATTCTAACTGTGGTTTCATTCTTGCTGCCTAGATTAACATTTATGTTTCATATAGGAACTTAAATTTCTTGCACCATTTTGGAGTACTGTCTGAAATGAAACCTGCTACAATCTGTTTCTTGCCTGTCTGGAAAAACCTGGGTCTGATGCCCTTGTCATCCACACCATTTTAATTTATTTGATTTAATCCTGATTTTCATCTTAGGTAGAGTCACAGATTCTCACCCCTCAGAAGCTGTCATAATTATGCTTTGTTATTATTTTTATCACTATTAATATTTATATTCCTTTGATTTATTCACATGTATTCCTTTATCCATTTTGGTCAGCGATAATCACACTTAGCTTAAACATGGTACCTTGTTAATCTCTGACACTGAGCTCTAATGCTACCCTCTTTCCTGGATTTATGCAAATCTGAAAGCAGAAATGCTGTTACTAAGGACCTCACACACTTTGATGCCATGGATGCATTTCCAAGATCAAAGAACAAAATTCTAGCACCACTGAAGTCATCTGAAGGTAGCCACTGAAAAAAAGAGCTCTTAGATCTTTCTAAAAATAATAGATCTCTTAGAGAATTATTCGGTTGTTTAGTTTGGTTTGGTTTGGGTTTTTTTCAATTAGACAGGGCCTCTGACATTTCAAACTGTCTCCATCCAAATTGAAGTAAAAACTTATTTTTTTTTATTAAGTCTGAGGAAGAAAATCCTGGGTAAAGCCAAGTTGCCATTTCCGAACAAATTAAAACCTTTTCTTTTTTCATTTGTAGCAAAAAAATGTGTATCTTTTGTGCTGAAAAATATTGAGAAAGTTCTACTTTTATTGTCTTTTTTCAAAGTAACACTTCAGTGGAATATCCCTGCAGAAATCTTCAGTCATGGGAAAGAAGTTACTAATTCCATGATAAATTTGTCTATGGCTCCATCAGGATAGTATGCAAATGGATTTGTCCTGATAGTATCCTTATGACATGAATAGTTCTCACCCTTCACCTGATATGGATGAGGAAAAAGGCACAAATATTAACATCAAAACCTTCTCCTCATTTGTTAAATCTTGATTTGAAATTCCAAACGCGATTTTTTTTTTTTTTGTCAATGTTGTTTTACAGGAGTTTATTTATTGTAGGATGCTTTATTTACTCCAAGCATATTTCCCACTGACTCCGGTTGTCACCCTGAAAGCTCAGTGTTGCTGCAGACTAGACGCCAGATGTCCCCTGGTAGGCACTACAATGAGGAACACACACACTCAGTTACCACCTGTTAAAAAAAAAAAAAAAAAAGTGATTTATGCCTCTTGCCCTGCGATGTAGAGTAACCTGACCCTGCAAGAGCCCTGGGGCTCGGCTGGACCTGCCCCAGCCCTGGCCCATCTGCCTGCACCAAGCGAAGGATGGAGGCCACTGGCAGGGGACAAGCTGTGTGTTGCAGGAAGGAGATGGCTCCTCAGGGGACAGCTTTGGGAACCGAACATTGTCCAGGCAGATTGCTCCAAATCTGACATCTACTTGAAAAAAATCGGCCCCACATTGGATCTATTGGCAGATTGTTTGTTTGGAGGGGCTGGGGAGAAAATTGTTATCCCCCACCGAGGATCGTGTAGGGCTTCATAGTCAGAGGGCAGGAGCAGGTATCACTCGCTGCTTTAACAACCTGTGCAGCCACCCCGTGGCTGCAAACCCTTCACTGCTTCCTATTTTTATAGTGAGATGAAGGTCCTTTCTAATGAGGCTTCACTAAATCCCCATCTTGATCCATCTCCTGAATGCTGTCTATCTCATGTAGTGTACAAGGTGGGGATACAGCAGAAAACATTTTGCTGAATTGAATCCTGTCTCATTCACCAGCAGCTTGAGCCTCAAAACACAATGAGCTCTGCCCCTTGCTTCTGCATGGAGAGTGCTTCTCCTTGTGCACATTCGAGTATGTTGCTCCTCTCTTTTGGCTCATCCCAATGTTTTTTGATCCTTAGCCTGCTATCATGGGGCTCTTCTTCTAGCCGCCCAGCAGCCCCAGCAGCGAGCCGGAAGGGCAGGCAGAAGCAGCGCTGTGCCGTTGTGCCCAGTTGCCTGAGGACCGACGCTGGATGTGGGTGATGAGGCTGTGGGAAGAGCTCTGCTCAGCCCCAGCCCGTGCTCACAGACGGGAGCATCAGGTCTCTTTAACAAGCTCCTTTGAGCTGCAGAGAGTTGAAAGGCTGCAGAGGCTTATGACTTGGCCAGATGTTGATAGCTTTTGCTTTTTTTTTTTTTGGGGGGGGGAACACAACAAGCATGTTTCTGACGCCTAGTCAGGAGTAGCATACAACTCAGGTTTCAGATGTGATGCAAATCATGGAGATGCGCTAGAGCGCTTCAATAAAATGGTGGCTGAAACTTTCTAAAATGGGTGAAGTAGCTTGTCTTTCCCTGCATGCCACGCTGGGGAATCAGTGCACCATTTCTGTGATGATTTTCCCGGATGTTTTGCTAACGCTTTTCCAAAAGCATTCACACAAGCATGCTACAGGGGATATTTTGACTCAGAAAGATTGTCAAAGTGAAGCTAAATGGGAAATTAAAAATGGAGTTTTAAAAGGACAAGTTTCAGGCAGCTTTCACCATAAATACCACAACTTACACTGTTTAGAAGAGGTATGGACTTACTCAGTACATGTAATTTTTGAGGCACCGCAACTAATTTTTCAACAATAATTTTTTTCCCTGCTTTAAAATCAAAACTCAATACAACCTTAACTGTGGAGCTAATATGTTACCTCCACAATGAAATTTTGTAATAGCTTTAACACCAGTAATTCATATGATCCTGCCATTATTTGTGGCCTGAAAGAAGATATCAGGAGAAGGAGGGGGAGGAATTCCTACTGACTTGAAAGAGGTTTTTAGAACCAGCGTATTATGGAGTGCAGTCCCCTTTTTCTTAATGGCCCAATTTGGTTCAAAGAATGTTTCAAGGCATTCAAAAATGCTTTAAAAGCAGCAGGTTCTCAACTACATATGTCAAGTTGCAGCCAAGAGTGAAATTTTATAGCTCATTGAAAAATAAGATCATATTATGGAAAAATCTGACACGCCCTTAATTATTGCAGCCTGAACGAACCCATTACAATAAAGCAAACTGATAAAACTCGGGAGACACAAAAGACAGGTCTGTAATAGGAAGCCGGATCAATGTCGTGCGTGCCTTGCTGCAGAGCTCTGGGGATCTTGACTTTTTAATCAGAGTACCTGGCTTGTAGCCTCAGCAGCATGCCTTCTGCATGGCTGCATGGAAAACCAGCCCAGGATGCACTGAAACAAAAAATAGCATCATTTAAAAAAAAAAAAAATCCAGTTATTTTATGCTAGTTGTAACAATCCAAGCCTCTGAGCCCCAGGTAACTGCAACATATAACCTTATTACACTCTTTAGTGTATTGAGCATATTTAGTTTCTCTGTGCGGGGAAGAAGTTATAACACATTCACTTCAGACATATAGAGCAAATGAGGCATAGGGGAAATAGGACTACAGTATTATTTAGGTACTTCAGTTCTGCAATTTTTCTGAGTATTAGTTACCTAATTATCCCTGAGGATCTGGGTTTGGGTGATTTGCTCACAGCCACACAAGCGAGCAGTGACAGAAAAGGCAAACCTTGTTTCAGCAGTGCTGTTGTAAAGATATTGTGTTTAAATTCTGTGCAGGTGAAGGTCAGATTAATCACTTTATTTAATACTCCACTTTTCCCTTTCTCTAAGACAGATGGTATAAAGGTACTTGTAACAGCTACATCTCTATGCCATTCGGCAGCTCAGGCAGTGTTCTCTATAAAAAGAAATCAAGAATCGAAAAAAAAACCCGACACCTAACACATGTATCAAAATGGCTTTAAACTATTGTTTGGTTTCCCGCTTTTTAATACAACCACTTACCTTCTGAGCCACCACCCCACGCTACCTCTCGTTCTTCCAGCTCTTTATGTTTTATGTGTCTTTATCACTGTAAAGCTGACTGTGCTTATCCAGAAGTATAACCCCCTCTTAAATCCCGAGCTGCCTTATTTAGTACTCTCGCTCCCTCTCGTGGCTCGATATTATTTATACACCGACTGTGAAGGATGGCTTTCAGAACTGCAAACAACTTCGGAAGAGACAGTGTTAATCTAATGTGCTGCAGATTTCCCTTTATGCACAAGCAGGCTTGATATGCTGAATTAATAGGAGTAAAAGAAAGTAAAAGAAAAAGAACTGGCATCCCAACAGATTTAGGCAGGCAAACGGAGTGGGGCGGGTGGGTCGGAGCCTGCCGTCTGATCCACGGTGCTTCTTCCTTTGATGGAATTTATGGCACGGTGCGTTTTGAAATCAGACTGCTCCCATTACCCGTGCCAGATCTGCTCCCTCTGTGGGGAAATCTGGGCAAGCAGCAGGAAAGTCTGCAAGGTTCCTTCAATGAGGCTTCCAGCAGATTGTTTTGTCAGATGTTGGCCACCCTGCAAATAAAGTCCCAGGGTCTGTTGATCTGCAAGGGAACCTGCCAAAGCCCACAGTCACCTCCCTTGGGTCGCTGGGGCTCTGTCCTCCCTCCCCTCCTCCTCCCAGACTTTGTGGAGGGGAACCCAGCTCCCTGCATCTCCCTTCGGGATCCCATGGCCCAGCAAGGGGAAGATTTCATGGTACAGGAGCCTGCCTCAGGCAAAATTCACTCCCCGAATTCTCACCAAAAATCCTTTTTCTGGAGGTCAAAATGAATCTTAATGTCAAGAGGCAGCACTCCTTTCTGTACAAGTCTCTGCACAGATCACCAGGGACATCAATAGGTCACGTATGCAGGCAGACAGCCGGTGATGGAAAAAGCATGCAATCCTAGATCCCTGCTTCTGTCTGGGATGGGAAGACAGCCCTTAGAGAAGAAAACATTTGTCAAAAGGAATAAAACATATTTGTCTAAAAGAAATGCTGTTCCTTCCATGCCCTTATACGCTATCGACCAGATTCTAAGGACAGGGAGGTCTTTTGAAGTTCCTTTAAATATTTCCCATAAAACTCTTGTTGCTTCAAATATTTGATTCTTCTTACTGAAGCACTTGAAAACAAGTAAATCTTGGGGCTGTAAACCTCTTCCACTGCCTGAAACAGGGTGAGATGCTTTCCCACCACTGACCAACACGCAGGACCTGATAACCTGAGCCCCAGCATGTGCACAGCTCCTGTTAAAGACTGGGGGCTTAGAGCCCAGGGCTCTCCACATCTGAATATTAGATTCCAAATCCACCATGTGGATCCTGTTAATTCCACACTGAGAAAGAATATCAGAGCTCAGAGTGATAATCCTTAATGGACGTAACCCAAAATCCCCAGCTGAAGCAGCCACGACCTCTCAAGTTCAGACCCAGATCCAGACTCCTGTGACTTACCCCGGCTCCACAGGCTGTGCACAACTTTAACACAGTGCCAAACCCAGGACACAGAAGCAAACCTGAAGATGCCCCAGCTGTGCTCGATTTCCTGGCACTGGATTCAGGGCTTTCCCTGTCCCAACTGGCTATACCACTGGCTAAATCACCACATGATTTGCTTTTTTTCCTGCAGTGTGCTAGTATGTTTCTGCCTATTTTCTCCCCAACACTGTAAACCAAGGTAAAGCAAGGTTTGGTATTTACTAAAAAGCTGTTTCTCTAGAAACTAGAACAAAGAGTTTGATTACAGAAATCTTTCTTCTCCTTCTCATTGGTCATCTCTTCACCCCCTCTTATTTCAATACCTCCAATTCTGCTGCTATTTTCTGCTCCTTAACCTGGCAAAGGGAAATCCTAAAATGGCTTACCTCTACAATTTTTCCTGCAGTATACAAACAACAGCATCTACAATATATTCCTTTCTCTCTTCATAAGTACAGCTGTCGAGGAAGAGAACAAAACAAAAACAAACCCTCAGAGAGGTGAAACAATGGTGAGAACAAGCCTCCCCCCAAAGCTTTCAAGTCTGCTGTGGTTTTATTGATACAGACCCCTCTGAGAGCAGGATTTCTCATTGCTTCAGCATTTATAGTCCTGGGTGAAGGCAGGGAGAGGTGTATGTGTGAGAGAAGTTGAGCTTCAGAAGCTTCTTGAGAAGTTTGTTGGGCTGCTAGGTTTGATTTAAGAGTTTTAATCATGTCCAAAACATTTCTCCCATCCCTATTGCTGATGTTTTCTAAAAATTGATCAATACATCATTTTTTTGCTATCTGCCTGCCAAACATGAAGTCAGAAGAATGATTGAGGTACCTGCATTTTACATCCAGAGTATAGACTTCAATCAAGGAACTTGTTACATCAATTACGCATAGCTTAAAGGTCTCCACAAGTACCAAAGTGGAAAGACTGAGCAGAAGGTCCATACTAAACCCTCCTCCCTATTGGATGCATTACTCAGGTCTGCCCAGGAGTGCAACCTCACCTTGGTGGTACCCTCCAGTGAAAAGACTGGCCAGGGCTCACCCACTGACCTTGAAAGCACAGGGACAGAAATGTTCTTCCTTTGTACAACAGATTGACAAAATACATTCCAAGAAGACATAAGCACAGGTCAGATCCTTACTCTTCTTTCAACGTTTCAATCTCTTGTCTCTTTTCTCTGGTAAGAGTCAGGCTAACATTGCTTCGGAAATAAAAGCGTTCTTGCTCTTTCATCCCTGTGGGGAAAAGATTAGGAAATCAACACCCTTGTCTGTCTTCTGTGGGAAAAGTCATGCTCTACTAAGGGAACATTGTGCAGACTGAATAACAGATGCAGTGGTTTTAGAAGTGTGCTAAATGTCATTCAGACCTAGGGAAGCAAAACAACGTATGTGCAGCATTGCACCCATTGGAGTGTCCCTTGCATGGATCAGGTTATGCATGTGCCATTTCTGCCCACTGGTGAGCTATACAGGCAGCCCAGGTGAACTTCTGGGATCCACTGACCCACAGTTGTACACGAAACTTACAGGTAGGAGGCATCTGAAAAATAATTTCTGTCATATAACTAAGCTATGTATTCAGAGAAAGATTTAATTCCCTACGTATTCCCCCAGCACACAATGTGCACACATACACACATGCACACATACTAACATGCACAGTTCAGGATGGTGTGCATCCAGTCCAGCATCCTTGCATCCTTGCAATCTTGCAATCTTGCATCAGTATGATTCTATCACAGATTATGAGGTTTTGAAACAGATGTGCCTCCACCCTTTGCATTTTCTTCATTTTTTTCCATTGCTAATTTTGTATGGAATATTTACTGTACTTTTTGTGGCGTGACCTTCTAGGAGGGAAATGTGTGCTCCTTTGAACCTACCTTTTTGAATATTCCCTATTTTTCCCATCTCATTCTTCATTACAGCATGGGCTGAGCACAGCCCTCACTGATTCCCTTCTGACTCAGATCTCCTTTGTGGCTGGTGGGCTGCAAACCCAGAGCAGCTCCCAGGCTGTTTCCTTTGTGTTGGAAAACTTCCCCTGTTTCTCATTGCCCTCCTCAAGGAGCTTTCTGCAGCCACCTGCAATATTGTTTGATCAGATTTCTGAGGCATAGGTAGTGTCCCAGGGCTCTGTGGTCAGGTGGACGTCGGGGACTGTTGTGGCCCATGAGCTCATGTGTACAAGTGGCTGTATACCATCCTGTTCCCCTTCTCCATGTCAGTCCTGTAGCTGCACTTTTGTTTTACCCTGAAAAAAAACTGCCCAAATAACTTCTTTGGAGAACAAGATGAGGGTAGCAACCCCTATCCCTTCTGAATAATGCAAAATCATCCCAAAAAAAAACTAATCCAGTGTCTCTAGAGACTTATGTGAGCAACAGGTTTTGTCCCAACAGATTCAGATTTATAAGAAAAACTTCATAAAATGCCAAGCAATTTTTTTCCTAAGATCAAATGCTTTGAGAAAGTGAATCTATTTCGGGTTATTGCTGGCAATGCTACATATAGGTGCTTCCTTTGAATTGCAGCTGCAGATAAGTAAGTCTTCATTTCCTATGCACATTCAGATCATTTCCTAGCTGTCTGCTCTGTGAAACTCCCACACAGAAAAAGGAAAGGCTTTTTACAGTACCTTGAGAGCAGTTTGTTGCACAGATGATGCATCCTCCGAGGGAGGCAGCTGTAATTGTAAAGTAGATGAACTCTAGAGCTGAACTCTTTGCTGTGTTACAGGAGTCATATGGGAATCCTGCTCATAACTGAGCAGCAGTGCTGCTACCAGGAAGCAGAGTCAGACCCAGTTAAAGGCTTCTGATCCCAAATACCACAGTTAAACCCAACGGCAGTTCAGAAGCTTGGAACTGCTGAATAAAAGCTAACTTAAGTGCTTTCCCTTCACTAAAATAGCCTATATTCCATTTATCAAACAAATATCATATGGAAAATGGAAAAGCAGAGAAAAACTCATACTGTTTGGGCAATACACATACGTAGTACACAAAAATAATACATGAACTACATTATTAAGGATATCATTTGAGAACAGACACACCCAAGCAACCAGCTCCAGGAAAATACTGTTGTAGAGTGAGAAAACTCAAAGTAAAATACTGGCACAGAGCCATTTTTGCCAACCTGACACAAGAATTGCATCCCATTTTGGAGTGAAAACTAAAAATAGTCTTAAGATGTTAGAGGAATTTTTTTTTTTGAGGGATAAGATGGGTATCAGGGGTGTCTGAAGGTTGTGTTGCCAGCACTTTGGCATGCAGGAGGGAAAAGAAAGTTTCTGGGAGCTGCAGTCATAGACTGGAGCATTCAACCCGAAAGCTTACAGGCTGGGAACAAGGAGTACATGCAGCTGGATACAGAACAAACCTCAGAGACAACAGCAGCACAGTATCTTCTGTGTGTCAACGTACGGAAACCTGAGGAAACCTGCTTGCATCAGCAGGTGAGACTCCTTAGCACCGTGTCGTTACTTACCACTCCAACCACATGCCAGTCTCACCAATACCACAAGAGTCAAGGAAAGCTTATTTGGAAATGATCCTCTACAAAAGTGTTCATATCCCAACAAAAGCCTCAGAGTAATCAGCCCAAGAGACTTACAGCTCTGGGAAGTCATATATGTCCTCTACAGAAGCTGTGTCTTCCGTCCTCTCAAGAAAAGATGTGCCTGCTTGACTACAGCATCTTTTGCGAAAGAAAACTGACAGCCCAAGCAAATATGCAGACTGCACGAAACTTTTACCTGTACAGCTGGCCCCAGGGAGAGGGGAAGAGCTGCAGAAAAAGTAAATTGCCCCACTAGAACTCATTCTGTACCTGTCGTGTGCTTAAAATGGGGCTTTTACTGGCTGGCTTTTTTCATAAGCAATGAGTTTGCGGACATAACATTTTTTGTCATTTCCCCTGCTTTGCAGTACATGACATGCACTGTCTCTATGGCTGAATAAAAGGTCATGGCTGACCAGCTGGTAACACAGAATGCATTTTTACACTAATGGCAGGGTATTCTAGCTTTTGTTTCCCATTACAATGACTGTATATTTACATAAATCCTACATCTGTTTAGCTAAATTAAGCCAGAGGGTGATGATCTTTGTCTTTACAAAAGAGCTGATTTAATTGTATTGAACATAGCTTTCCATTTAAAAGATCAAAGTCAGTGCAGCCCCCTGCAGCAACAATTCAGTCTTATGTGTTTCTTCAAATATTTAAACTAAGAAAATAGAGGAACTGGGGCTAAAAAAGCTAATGAATTTTAACAGACAAATAACAATTACTCATTCCTTAAAAAAAAAAATAATAAAAAAATAGGGAAATAAAAATAAAAACTCTTTGGGGTCTTTGTTTATCCAGAGCTTGAAGAGAGACATTTTTCCTTCCATCAGAGTCTCATGGAGTGTCCTGACTCTCCAGACTCTGAAACTGTAAGGAATGGATAGTGGAGGCAGCATGCACATTTTTAGGCAAATTTGTAGAAGCTGTAATGCTATGGGGAAAAGACACAAAAGACTGAACAGTAAAGAAAACCTGGTGAAGAACTGGCCTCTCTAGCCACCATGCATTAGTTCCAGGCACTCAGCACAGTGAACTCCTACTTGATAAAACATCACTTTGTATGTAAAGGAACAGGTTGCCCAGGGAAGCTGTGGGTGCCCCATCCCTGGAAAGGTTCAAGGCCAGGCTGGATGGGGCTTTGAGCAACCTGGTCTAGCAGGAGGTGTCCCTGCCCATGGCAGGGGGGTTGGAAGTACACGATCTTTAAGGTCCCTTCCAACCCAAACAATTCTATGATCCTGTAACAAAATTGCATGTTACCTCTACAGAAAATAATGGTAAAAATCCTGGCTATGAAACTGTACCTGTAGTGGAGATAGGTATTTCATGTCTTCTGAAAGAGTCTGCATGTCACCTCATAGCATGTGACTTCAGGGAATTAGTCTTTGTCTTGCAAACTTTTATTTTTGGGAGGGGAATGACTGAACACCAGCCTTACATTTCACTGCTGAAATTTGGTATTCAAGAGTTTTCCTCATCTCTCAGGCTGACAGCAGCACTTACTGCTCCCAACACTGGGTAAGCACCATGGCTACACCCCACGCTACTGCAGGACGGGGCCAATTGAGCACCAAAATCCACTCTTCCCTGCTCCCACCCTGTGGTTACCCCCTGCAGACAACCTGGGAACATGGACCAAAAGCATCTGTAGCATGTTCCAGGTTAGCCCTCAATCAGGAAACAGAAGAAACCAGACCCAAAGTCTGTTTTGGCTCTGAGGAAACCCTTCCAAGAGAGACACGTTGCTTTTACATTACATCTGCATCATACATCCACATTAGCATTTCAGCTTGCATCAGGAACACAATTTTGAAGTGATCCTCCTGACTACCCCTCCTCACCATGCTTTGCTTCACCTTGTGGAACAGTCCTGGTGTCTGCGAACTGGACCCCATCCAGACAAGGCTAAAACAAAAGATCTGGTGTAGAAGCACACTCATTGCACTACAGCCGCTAACACAAGACCAGTCAATGTGACCTGATTAGAGCTGGTCTGAAACAAACCTCTGAAATAACGTGGAGGGTACACACTGGGTCCTCTGCACCAGCTCCTCTGTGCTACAGGTCTGCCCTACTTGTTCCAGGCCACCTGCTAACACAGGCACAGCTCAAAGAGGCTGCGCTGCTGCTTTCTAACCCTCTCACTGCTTAAATGGGTGAATAGCACCATTTTAGGCACCATATGGTATCCCTGCAGGCCTCCAGCTGCCACTCTGCAGATCAACAGCTCAACCAAATGTCTCGTGTCATATCTGGCAGCCCCTCACAGACATCTCAGATACCTTAGGGAGACTAACGGACTGTGGATGTCTATGTTTGAGCAACAGAATACCGTTTTATTTAAGTATCTATTCTCCTCTAAACCAAAAAAAAGAAAGCAAATGAGACTAAAAATGACAAAACAAAGGTGCTTGAAATACTATAGTGAGTTCTATCAAATAAAATAGCATTTCTCGTAAAATTCTCTCATCTAAAACACTCGGAGACTTTTTTTAATAATTAAACAGTACACACAGCTTAATTTGGGCCAATAAGAGTATTGTTTTGTACTTCAAGAAACACCTGAAATTTACTAATTGCTTTTATTGTTCAGTAAGGGCTGGGTTTACTGACTTTAACAGAACTATTGAGAAGCCTGAAATTAAGTTTCTGCATGTGTACTTTACCAGTCTAATACCCCAGATGCTCTGAGAACTTTAGCATCAAGATCTTCTCAGGATCACGTCCTAAAGCTAGGTCTGTACTAGTAAGTCAGTAAATTATCAAATTACCAAATTTGCTGGGGTAGTAATAAAAGAAACATGCTTTGGCACGTCCAGTGCCCTGAGGATGACTGACAGAGAGCAGCCACCTTCTGTGCTAGCAAATGCCTGGCCTCCAGAATAGGCTGGCTGCAGGTAAGCAGGGATGCTGCATAGGCTAACCATGCTCGGGACTGCACGACAGAGACTGACGGCCTCAGGATAGCACTGTGTCACGGGCTAACCTCCCAGTCTTACCCAATGATCACACTCCAAAGCTGCAGAAAAACAGTTAGCTACCAAGAAGCAGCCTAAGTTTCTGAATCTGCATGGATATATTTAGAGCTCTAGGTCTTTTAAGCAATGAACCCAAAATATGAACCCTTGTAACCATCAAACTGCCCAGCAAAACAGTTTCAAACACATGAAGCAGGTGATGCTCTTGCTGGGTGTGTGATGGCTGGCATTTGTGCATACCAGCCGCTGCTCTCCCAGACCTGCCCGCATTTCAGCAGCCAGTGACAAACCTCTACATTTGTTACAAATGTACATTAAAGTAATAGTGCAGTCTTTTTAGACACTGTGGACAAAAATGTGTCAGAAATGCCACAGAAACAGGAAGTATGGGAGTGATTATGCACATTAACATCCTTTATGTGGCACACAACCTCTGGCAGACCTTTAATTCTAACAGACATGAGATAGGGAATGTTGGTTTGGTGTACCCTGCTTTGCTGTTCTGTTAGTCTTCCTAAGTAGCCTTGGCTTAAAGAAGAGCATGGACTATGAATACATACTGCATGTGTGCAATCAATAGTGTTTGACGCCACTCACTGTATATATATTATCAGCACTCTTAAATACGAACCTACACTTCTCAGTAATAGATGTGAGTGGTATTTTCCCCTTATACAGAAAAGTACAGTAAACAACAGAGAAACAGATAACCTGCACAGATTACTGTTGACAGAAGAAAGATTATTCTGTGGGACAAAATACATCACAGTGCATTTTCAGGTACCAAAACCAGAGAGGCAATATTTAAGTGCACTAAAAAGTGTATTTTAACTGTTATAACAAAGAAATTGCTTTCACAAAGCACAGTGTTCACTAATTAGTTGTAGTACTGTCTTGAGAACCTCTTCCTTGGAGGCACTAGCATCAACCTCTTGGCATGCAGGATTCACCATCCTTCTGTAGGACTCTTCAACTCTATTTAAAATCAAAACAAGAGAAATAAAACTTCAAATGGCAGGGATATGAAATGGCATTAGTCATCAGTCTCGGAAGAAAGTGTTTGCACTGCAGAGACAAAGGGAAAAAAATCTAGTATGCTAAGAATGAAAGCTACTGCAAAGAGCAAAAAACCATTTGTAACTATTAAAATGCAAACCTCAAAGCACATAGTTTCCTTGACATTGATTCCCAGAACTCTATCCATATTCACATGGCATGGCACTGAAGTATTTTTTTCTTTACAGCTTAGCACTGGATACAGTCTGGTATAGCAGTACAATGGACAGCCTGCTTCTAACACCTGTATTAATTTATTCAAAGCCCACTAAGGTGTCTCTGAACTATATGGCACGGCGTTGTGTAGGTGTGCTCACTGACTGATCTGAGCTTTGAGTTACTGGATTACAGAGTTGACACATAGTCCAACCCTTTCCTCTGATCAACTTTGTTAACCGGATGAACATTGGGATGAAATACAGGATGAAAACCTCCTCACTCAGACTATAAGCCTTCTCACAATTCAGAACTTCCTGCATTTAGCACACAAGGATGAATGAGGATGTGAATATAATTTTCTATGTTCCCACAATTACTAATGCCAAACGTTCAGGCTGCGATTCATAAGACAAACAAAGCAAGATTCTGGATGTTCTTACATCCAGGTTGACATAATTAACAAGTAGAAATAACCAAAGGCTTTCTGACAGAAATAAGAAGTAACAGAACTGGAACATAAAAGATTCTTAAATAGCAGCATGCTCCCTAGCCCACCCATCTCTCTGCAGGTCCCACTATATGAACCCTGTGTCCACACAGCGTTTCTGTCAGAATTAAGTAATGGATATTTTTAAGGTATATGATCACCAGAAATGTTAAAACCCTAGAGGTAGATGTCAGTTTTGCAATTTGTAGATACGGACACTGACATTCAGGTGTCTATACTGAGGTATCTACATGAGCACTAGGTATTTAAGTTTCCGCTGTAGACAATGATGATCTAATCGATACATTTGGTGGGGCCTAGACAGCAATTCAACACACTCTGACGTAGGATACCTAGGGTGCAACTCAGTTGCTTAAGCAAATTTATCTAGTACTGCTAGAGATGCTCAGGACTATCTCATTCAGCTTCCAGTTGCTGATCCAGAAAGTGTCCACAGGTTCTGCATCACTTCTGCCAGCCTTACGCAGATGTCTCAGATCATATCAAATGGCTCTAGATAGTTATACTTAGATTACTGAACTCCAAGCTGCTGGAAGGTTCCATTGAATTTACTGACTATATCGGGACCTGACACACTTAGCGCAACTAAAGATATCTACAAGAGGACATCTAAATTTTATTCTCTTAATCTGGATCTTAATTCCATAATTTTCTGGGGAAGTTAAGTGTTTCAACTTCTTGCCTCCCAGTTCTGGAATTTTTAGGTCTCTCTTCTTCATGACCTCAATAAGAAAGAAACACAGAATCACAGAATGGTCAGGGTTGGAAGGCACCTCTGGAGATCATCTAGTCCAACCCCCTGCTAAAGCAGGTTTACCCACAGCATGTTGCAGAGTCATGTCCAGGCAGATTTTGAATGTCTCCAGAGAAGGAGACCACACAGCCTCTCTGAGCAGCCTGTGCCAGGGTTCTGGCACCCTCACAGGAAAGGTTCTTCTTCATATTCAGGTGGAACTGCCTGTGTTGCAGTTTGTGCCCGTTGCCCCTTGTCCTGTCGCTGGGCACCACTGACAAGAGCCCGGCCCCATCCTCTTGACACTTGCCCTTAAGATATCTGCAGGCATTGATAAGATCCCCTCTCGGTCTTCTCCAGGCTAAACAGGCCCAGCTCTCTCAGCCTTCCCTCACAAGGGAGATGCTCCAGTCCTTCATCACCTTTCTAGCCCTCCGCCGGACCCTCTCCAGTAGTTTCCAGTCAGTCTTGAACTGGGGAGCCCAGCACTGGACGCAGCTCCCCAGACGCAACCTCACTGGGGCAGAGCAGAGGGGACAATGACCTCCCTTGACCTGCTGGCCGTGCTCCTCCTAATGCACCCCAGGGTCCCATTGGCCTTGGCCACCAGGGCAGACTGCTGGCCCATGGGCACCTCGCTGCCCACCAGAGCTCCCAGGCCCTTCCCCGCAGAGCTGCCTCCCAGCAGGCCAGCCCCAGCCTGTACTGGTGCGGGGGGTTATTCCTGCCCAGGGGCAGGACCCTCCACTTGCCTTTGCTGAACTCCATGAGGTCCCTCTCCGCCCAGCTCCCCAGCCTGCCCAGGTCTCGCTGAATGGCAGCGCAGCCTGCTGGGGTCTCAGCCACTCCTCCCCGTGCTGTGTCACCAGCAAACGTGCTGAGGGGACACTCCGTCCCTGCATCCAGGGCACTGATGAATCAGTTGGACAGGACTGGACCCAGTACTGACCCCTGGGAACACCACGAGCCACAGGCCTCCAGCAGGACTCTGCACTGTTGATCACAACCCCCTGAGCTCTGCCACTCAGCCGGTTCTCAGCCCACCCCCCTGCCCACCCATCTCACCCACACTGCCTGAGCCTACCTGTGAGGGTGTTATGGGAGACAGTGTCAGAAGCCTCGCTGAGGTCAAGGTAGACAACACCCACTGCTCTCCCCTCATCTACCCAGCCAGTCACTCCATCAGAGAAGGCTATTAGATTGTCCAGGCATGATTTCCCCTTGGTGAATCCATTATTCCTGATAACCACCCATGCAGGCCTCCTGTCCCTTTCGTTTGATTATTTACTGATAGGGTGCACCTATCCTGAGCTTGGAGGAAGTGATGCTTGAATATTAGCCAGCTCTCTTGGACACCCCCATCTTCCAGAGCCCTAATCCGTGGGATTCCCCCAAGTAGGTCCCTGAAGAGGCCAAAGTCAGCTTTCCCGAAGGCCAGGGTTGCAATCCTGCTTATTGCCCTGCTTCCTCCACTTCTGCCACAAAGGTGCTACAACAAAAGTAGCACATAGCAAAATACAAGTATTTTAACTCAAAGCTCCTTTGCAGGAGAATGAAGTTCTTCAACTGCGGCTTTCAAACACTTTCAGTCAGAACTGACAGAATTTACTCTCCTTGTCAGCCATGAATCCTTTCCAAAAAGAACCCAAACCCCAACCCAAAAGCTTAGATGTAGGAAAGCCTTGTCTCAGCAATGTGAGTGGGACATTTGCCACTGATCAGACAGGAGCCAAGATTGCCTCCATCCTCTTAATCCTCATTAAAGTGTACCTTTGGCGAAACAAACTGTTAGTTTCCAGCTCAGCTTCCTCCTTTGTTTTCTTCAGCCCCCGACGCTGAAGTCTCCGGACTCGCTCTTCAGGATCAACAGTCAGGAGAAGAACAAGATCAGGTTTAAGCAGATCTTCAGGCCACTGGTATACCTCATCATGAGCTGGTGGAAGACCCTGGACTTCCCCAGTTATTTCAGTGGCAATTGTGTAGGCAGCTGTGCTGTGCCAGTATCTGTCAGGAAGATATAAATGGAAAGAAAAATTTTAAAGAGGACACTAATTCTTCAGTAACATAGGAGACAGGTGTCACTATAATGGCAAGTGCAATAATGACAAGGTAGGTGACACTGTGATTTTGAAGGGAAATGTAAAGAACAGTTCTCTGACATCCATTATTTCTTAACAGAGCGGTAATATGCAACACAGTACTCAGCATTACTGTGAAATATTAACTAAAACATATGGCAGAAGCTACACATTATGCAAAGAGTGTTCCAATTATTCCTATCAAAAGAAAAGTCTTCCCATCTAGAGAGAGAGGTCAAAAGAAGAGTTACATTACATGTCAAAATCCAATATTCTTGTCCCTTTTTTGCGGTACCTATCCTACTTCATGCAACAGGTTTGGTAGAGAACATGCAGTCTTCAACCACATGTGAATGAAGACAGACTTTGCTAAGGGTTATGCATTCCACTTGCATTTAGCATTCCCACCACTCTGAGGCACTGTATTTTATGTATTTCAGTGGTTTTGTGGCTGGTTGAAACTAGCACTCACACACACAGCTTCCGTGTGTGTGTGCTGTGCAGGAGGTTAAAGTACATGTACTGAAATAAGCCAGAGATTTCAAAGTGCATCTAAACTTACTTTAGTAAGAGTAATACTGAAAGCTGCCTACACGGCTGGTGAAAACAAGAAACGACATAAACAAAGCCAAAAAAGTAGGAAGTATATTTCTGGCTTTACATCCTCAAGGAGCAAGTCTACCTAAAACTCGGTCCTTCTAATCCGTTCATACCTCAGATGCCTCTTAGAGATAGGCATCAGCAGCCCTCATTCTCTGCAGGTCACAGAGCCCTAGTTTGTCTTGGGCTGCACAGTCCATGCCTCCGCTTATTCCTAACAGAAGATGTAAGACTTTCCATGTGTCCTAAAGCCAGTTATGAGTATTACACAGATGGAAGTCCCCCATCTTACTGTTAATTAGAAGTATTTCTCTCTAGAAGATTTAATATTTATCTGACTATATGCAAAGTAGCGCTTCCAAAAAAAAAGAAAAGAAAAAAGGAGAGGAGAGGAGAGGAGAGGAGAGGAGAGGAGAGGAGAGGAGAGGAGAGGAGAGGAGAGGAGAGGAGAGGAGAGGAGAGGAGAGGAGAGGAGAGGAGAGGAGAGGAGAGGAGAGGAGAGGAGAGGAGAGGAGAGGAGAGGAGAGGAGAGGAGAGGAGAGGAGAGGAGAGGAGAGGAGAGGAGAGGAGAGGAGAGGAAAAGAAAAAAAGAAAAGAAAAAAGAAAAGAAAAAAGAAAAGAAAAAAAAAGAAAAGAAAAAAGAAAAGAAAAAAGAAAAGAAGAGGAAACCCAGACACTATGATTGGTAACTGCTGCTTGTAACACCGAACAACTATATGATGGTACTGACATAAGAGGACTTCTTAAATATACAAACCTGTCTATGATCACAGGTGCTTGAGTGGATGCTTTTGCTATTTCTGAAGCAAGAATGTAGTTGCCCGCAGCATAAAATGCTCTTTTAATGGACTCTGGCTCATCATCAAACACTGTTCTCCACTGGCTGATGCAATCTGGTGGGGACCTTAGCAGGATGCCATTCAGGGTGTCCTTAACTGACTGGGTTACGGTGGTTTTGCCTGCATTTCATTTACATAAGGAAATATTTGTTACATTATGCACAGATACAGCTGAGTTTTAAAAACTGAAAACTGCTCCTATCCATTCACTCAGAGCACGTATTCTGACACCTATGTAACCAGAGTATCTTGCGATAAGGTTTTCAGTGGGAAACTATTCTGAGTTTAGTTGCAGGAATTGTTGCAGGACCTACTCCACTTCCTATTCTCAACACCTTCCACCCCTCCCTCTTGCCAGCTTTAGGTCTTCGCTGCCTTAAATGCATTAAGTGCAAGACAATTTCCCTATATATGCATCTACAATATTTTTCTAGGTCACAGTTCATGTGGATGTCACCATGCTGTCCGCCAGTACTTTCTTTTTAGAGGGGATTTTAATTTATCCTTAACTTATAAGTCAGAAAACAAAGCTATCCAGAGGCAGCTAACACTTCTCCCTGAGCCAAACTGCTTCCAGTTTCCCAGTCTACCACTACTTCAGTTCATTTATTTGAAAACTCTCCGGTAAAAGCGTGTTTCATCACCTGCACAAGAAATGTAATTTCCAGCACTCCACTCTGTGTATTCTTTCATTTATGTAGATAAAGAATTCATCCACTGAATGAAAATTAGCACAGACTGTTTGATCTCTTACAAGAGAAGACAGACTGGTATTTCTAATTCCTAATTCCTTCAAATCTGTCACAGGTTTCCAGGATTTTTTGACTTTTTAAGCCTTACGCCTGGCTGAAAGCCCTAGCGCTTGCTCTTTCCAACAATTTCTCATCCGTGTTTCTTCAACCACACACTGCCCTTACCTGTGGCATCCAGCCCCTCAAAGACTACGACGGGAAAACCTCCCTTCTGCTGGCGCTCCGGGCATTTCTCCAGCAGGTCGAGCAGCTCTCCAGCCTCCGGGATCCGCGCCGCGCACTGCAAAGAGACGTGACCCTTCACACCCGCCCGCCGCACGGCCCCGCAGCTGGAGGCGCCGGGGCGCGGACCCCGCTCCCGCAGCGCTGCGGGCGGCCCCGGCGGGCGCTCACCTCCCGCAGGCGCTGCCGGACGGCGGGGGCGGCGGGCGGCAGGATGCGGCGCAGGGGCTGCGGGACAGGCGGGAGCGGGGCGCAGCGCCGCAGCATCGCGGCCGTAGCCGGGAGGAGGAGCCGGAGGGAAACGAAACCAGCCCCGCCGGCAGGGAGAGAGCCTGGCTACCGGGGAAGGCTCGGCAGGCAGGGGCCGCTCCGGGCGGGGAGGGCTTTCTGCGGCACCCCCGCCCCGCCGCAGCGGCGCTGGGGTGAACGGGCGCGGTCCCCGTGGGAAATGGCTCCGTGCAAGGACTGGCCGGAAAAGAAAGTGAAAGCTAAGGTCTTAGCCCCAGGATTCGGTCTGCCAGCCCCTCCCACGGCTAAATCCTGGCGTTCTCCAAAATAAATAATAAAAAAAAAAAAAAAAAGGCAACACAAATACACTCCGCTGCTTCGGACTCGGCCAAAGAGATAAGCAAGGCATAAACCACACTGAACTGGTTTTCTGTGTTGCAGTGCCCAAGTAGCACCGAGCTGTCGGGACACATCGGTAACTTATTCCCATTATTCTGTTACTCAATAGCTTTATAACAAGACCAACGGACTCAAATAATTTTGGAAGTACAACAGACTTTCCCAAGCCTGCAGTGTTTCCATAACTTTGTGATGGCCAATTTCAGCTTTCATCGGCTCAGGGGCAGGAACCAGAAGCACTGCAAATAGCTGCAACGCACACTTAGTCCCATGTCAGCTGCTATGAGTAATGTTGCCCAAAATGTGGATTTTGGGTTTTCAGAATTTGTAACCTGAAATGAAGGAGAATCTGCACCTCTGCAGAATCTTATTTCTCCTTTTCAATAGTTGGAAAACTCTCAGTTAATCTAAAGTTAAACTTCTGGTGCATCTTCTGAAAAATTATACTCTGCAAGCAAGCACACTCTATAAGAAATCCCTCAGACACTTGATGTCTTCCTCTGGTCAGCTCAAACACGCTGCACATATATATCTTTTGCTTGGTGTATCTGCAGGGAGAGGGGAGCAGCTGGTAGACAGTACCAGTTAGCTAAAGATAGCTGTACTAGTTGGGAACTACCCATGCTGAGGAAGCTGCTGGAAGGCTGAGCCACAGCAGGAACTGGGAGTACAGCTCTAGAGGCTCTTTAATACAGTCTCAGCAGCTGGTACCAAAACTGACTTTATTTTAAGGTGAAACATGCCCTTTTTCATACCTGAGAACTCCTGTGTTGTTCCACATCACTCAAACACGTGGCTATGGCAGCTGGGTATGGGTGCCAAAAGACACAAAGTGAAACATGGTTCATTATACAAGAAACAAATAGATGGTAATTTTAGAAACATAATAATATGCACTACTGAGTCAGAGTAGTGGCTCTTCTTGCCCAATATTATGTCTGGTAGAATGACATGCTGTGCATAAGCCTGGCTTATCCATGGTGCCTGCTCCTAGCCCTTGTGTTCATCCAGCATCCACAGTCACTGAATTAGAATGTTAGACAGCACATCCTCATCTCTTCCTTTTAACACCTATTTATGGACCCTTGTTCATACCTCTGTTTAAATCCCTTTTTGACTCTACGGTACAGTCTACCTCCACAAGCCCCTGTGGTCTTAAATTCCATCAATGCATCTGTTGCATAAACCAGTTTTCTTTTATAAGTTTTAAATTCATATCCTACTTGTTTCAACAAGTGCCCCTTCCAGTAATACTACTGACTTTGGTGAATAACAGTTCAACATTCAGCTTATTTATCACCGTCATGATTTTGTAAAGCTGACTCAGATTTTCCCTCTTCAGCTTTTTCATGTCAGAAATGAGAGCCCCCACCTCTTCTGAGGCAACTGCTTCGTCCCCCTGATCATTTAGATACGGGGATAGTGTCTTTAACTCCATAAGGTCCTGCCAAGATGTGGAGAGCTGAACAGTACCACTAGCCAAGCTATGGCTGCACGCACCAAAGTTTCACAGAACAGCAAATAATGCCATCTGCCTTGTTCTCAGTACCTTTCTGGATGATAACCAAGCTTTTTGTTGTCTCTTTTTGCTACTGCCTCTCACAGAGCCATTGATTTCAGAGGGGTAGTAAAAGTGACTCCCAGATCTCTTTCCTGAGAACTTAGTGCTACTACTGAGCTCAGTGTCAGCTATTAAAGGTTTCAGTTATTCTTTCCTGCATGTATTGCCTTCCCTTTTTTCTACACTGAAGCTTATTTACCACATTTCTGTTCACTTATTTTTTTTTAGGTCATTGACTTGCAGCCACATTTCATTTCAAAAGCACTTGAAAGGATGGCAGCGTCCCACACTGACCTGTGTGTCCTCTTGTTCTTCTGTTTCTGTTTTCCTGATACACCGTTACTTTTCCCTTCCCTGCTAACTAAACAGAAAGAGCTTACTTTCGTTTTTCCTTTTCCCCTCCCACTACTTTGATAAAACCTTGTTTACAAGCTTTCTTGAGCCAAGCTGGTGGTGCTTCCAACTCTTTTATAATATGCTTATGAGATCATTTATAATAGGCATGTGATGTCTGTCCTCCTTGCTAGTTATTTAAAAATATCTTCTTGCAAGATTTTAGGTCTTTCCCACCAGATGATACAGAAAGAGTTCAGGTAAAATTATAGGAAGAATTGCTTTTTATGTCCAAGACAGGTCTTTGTATTTAAAACCAGTGTAGAGAGCATGAATATGTTTTGAAATTAACTTACAGTAAGTACTCAGTTTCTTCACAAGGACCTTTATCATTTTGATGTCTGTATAATATTAAATTATGTTGAAGAGCAAATATGCTAATTATATGAAAAACACTGTTCTGGAGCCTCTTGACATCTTTGAGGGCTCACTGTGCTTGAGATACAGGCATAACAAGAAGCTGTAGGACCATTCAAAATGTTCTTCATTTGACCAAAGTGGAAAAAGACAAAAAACAACCTGAAAATGAATGAATCTTTAGCTTTAGAAGTATATCTAAGTGCACAGCCCTGACCTGTAGATAAACAGCTGTCTGAGACACAGGCAGGAATTACTTCAGTTGAAGGCTCATGAAATGCGTAGGTACATAAAATACATGCAAATAGAACACAGCTGTTTTCATGCAGAATAAACTTTAAAGGACACTAGTAAAGGGCCCTCCGGTAAAGACAAAGCTCTGGGGATAAGACCAAAAGAACACAGAAGTTAGTACAGTGTCAGGACAAAAGACTCTCTCCTGCTCTGCTTGTGCCAGTGGCCAGTGCCAGATGTTTGGAGAAGAGTAAGGAAAGGACATAGAAGGAACCCCTCCCAACATCTTTTTGCCAAGAAATGTTGGACCAGAAGATCCTTGAGGTGCCTTCCAACCTGGTATGCTATAATTCTATGATCTTTTCCCATATTCTAAAAGTCATCTGTTTAAATACTTCCTGAGCTGGAGATCACATATATACCATCAGAGGCCCATGGCGGACTTCTTTCAAACACACCTAATCTGTGTCTATATTAATATTGTGTGTTTCACATGCATTTCATAACTTAATTGCACGTGGGTTTTAATTTTCTATTTGGTGATTTCAGTGACACCCTTTGGATTCTTGCATCCCAAGGAAGAATGAGTCACTGCAATTACAAGGCCCTTGACAAACCCCCATTTATGGTGCTGCAGATGCAGCAGGGAAGAGATCATTTCTAGCTGGGAGTGGAGCAAGAAGTAATACACTTATCAAACGCTAAAAACTACATCTGCTGTTGCATGACTTCCCTGGTTGTCCTTGGACCATTTCTAGTCCTCACAGGTGACTTGATAATGACTCCTTCTTTAACCTCATTTATGTTACAAGTTCATGTCAGTAATTTGCTTTTCCCAAGGAAGACACTGTTTGACTAGAACTGCCAACTAGCCACACTGGAGAAAGCAATCTCTTCATTTAAATAAATAAAAATACATTATTTACATAAACAATATATCATTGTTCTAAAGTTTTGCTTTCTTAGCAACTAGGGAGCACAACAGCATTATCCATGTTTATCCAGTGGATTCTTCCATGCTAGTTGTGCACCTATGTACCACCCAGTGCACCATTAATAACATTATTCAACCATTTTTGAAAAATTATATTTATCTTTAAAAGGTTTTTCAGTGCAGATTTGCAGAACTGAAACATTTTGAGTACTGGGACTCCATCGTGCCACTGTAAGATGACTTCTATGGGAAAGAAAGGGAAGGAATCAGACTTCCTACCACTTTCAAGGAACATCATGCTTTTCTGAGCCTCTTCTAGAAGACTCCAGGACAGAAATTTTCATTACAGTTCCTGCTTGCAACATTTCTTGTAGATCCAAAGCTAGTGTATAACAATGCATATTTATGTTTGCTTGTAGGTCTCACCATAGAGCCTGTGAGCTAGAACAGTTTGGGAAGTAAAATGTGAGTCTTTCTTATCACTGCTAGGATTTGTACATCTGTAGGAGGCCCACCCTGGTCTGGGTTTACTTTGTGGGGCTTTACAGTAATGCAGAGAGTGTAATCTGAAGACATACTTAGTTGAGGGAGAAAAAAAAAAGAGGGTTTTTATAACTGCCATTTTCTAAGAAAGGATAGATAAAACTACAGAGAACAGGAAGTTTTGAGTAAGCTTGAGTGTTAGGTTCCCTGCATGGTTTGATCCTTGAAACAGAGACTTTCCCTTTCAAAGAAAAACAGTTCAAATGTTAATGTTTTGGTTTACTGAATCACTGAGCAACACTCTTCTGACATGCTTTTGGAGTGTTTGTGTATCAGATGTCTCTTGTTGAGCAAAATTAGTATTCATCAAAGAGTTTTAGTGATTTAGGAATTTTTACTGATTTCCTGCTTTAGGAAAGTATTTTGAACCTATTTTTCTCATCCAACTAAGGCACTAGGCAACAAGCTCAGGGCTGAGGTTGCAATAGGTCTAGGTCACTGTGCCAGCCTCAGTGAATCTTCTGCGATTCCAAAACTTTCAGAAAGTTAGGGACGTTTCTGAGACAAGGTGAGATAAATGATACTTTTTCACCTGCAATAAGATCTCTGTGCAAAGCTATATGCAGAGATTGTGAGCTCGATGGCATACATACATATACATATGTATGCACATATGTATATACTGAGACACAACACAATATTTCTTGAGATGTAGAACAAAAAAAGAAGTGTTGCAATTGTCTTTAAGAATGTCCTGCTACATTAGCAGTTCTGTCAGTTAATGGAAGCGAGTGAAGCTCCAGTTTAAGCCTGCTGTAGCCAACATGCAGTTGGTAGGTGCTGAGATCCGAGTATGGCTCCGTACCTTGGCAGCAGTGGTAATGCTAAACTGCGCACGCAAGAATGAGGAGACTGACTGAAGGCAGTGTGAGGCTGAAAGCCGTGTAGGACCTGGAGGTCTGCAGATAGCAACTGGTGCTATGATGGAGGTGCTCCTTCTCCAGCAGTAGCTGTTGTGCCAACAAGAAACTGAGGAATATGACAACTGGCAGCTTGGTACTGATCTGTCCTAGTGTCCACATGAGGGGGCAGCCATCTCTCTCGCCCATGTCAGCTCAGGCAGCTGCCAACTTTTCCTCCTGTAAAAGCTAACTGTATATTCAGCTTGGTGCAGTAACTTTGCTCGCAGTGCTTTAGGCAGTATTGGGGACCAAGACTTAAAGAACCTTCAGACATTTTCTTTTCATGAATCTAAAGTTCTCAGGCTCCCTAACCTGGACTGCTCTGCAATGCAAACCCGTTTAAACTTCCAGGAGCTCATGGCTGTGTCTGAGGAGGATGCCGCAGGATGCAGCACAGTTGCACAAGCTCAGCTTTCCCCCGGCTTCACGAGCCACAGCGGTTGTGACCAGAAGAACTGAAGCCACCGAGCTCACGCTCATCAAAAGCGGTGTGCGGGGTGTGCTCAGCTGTGCCACCTGCTCACCCCTAGAGCTGCTCACCCCAGGTGCCGGCTGCGGGCAGCCAGCGGGGCTTCGCGGTGGCCCCGCCGGGCCGAGAAGCGGGGCTGTGGCGGGGTGGGGGGCTGAAGGAAGCCGCCAGCCGGCACCGGCGGCTCGGTGCCAAGTTTCCCTTCTGCGAGAACGGAAAGCGAAACCCAGCGCTTCTCCGCGCTCCGGCACGGCGCGGCGGGGCGGAGAGGGAGGGCGCCGCCGCGCTCTTAAGTGCGGAGCGCCGGCCGCCTGGCTGCAGCTTGCGAGCCGAGCCGAGCCGAGCCGAGCCGAGCCGAGCCGAGCCGAGCCGAGCCCAGCCCAGCCCAGCCCAGCCGAGCCCAGCCCAGCCCAGCTCAGTCCAGCCGGACCGAGCCCGAGCCCAGCCAGGTCCAAGTGAACAGCAGCGCATCCCGCCGGGTGCAAGTGAACGGCAGCGCATCCTGCCGAGCGGAGCCGGGCCGAGTTCAGTCGGATCGACACCAGTCGAACCGAGCCCCGCGGGGTCCAACTGAACTGCAGCGCATCCCGTCGGGTGCAAGTGAACGGCGGCGCGTCTGAGCCGAGCCGAGCCGAGCCGAGCCGAGCCGAGCCATGCATCTGAGCGTACTGGTCCGTCTGCCACTGGCGGTGGCGCGGGCGGTGCTGGCGGCGCTGCGCGGGCGGCTGGGCGCGCTGTGCTGGAGCCTGGCGCCCCTCTCCCTGCCCCTGCCCCTCTCCCTGCCCCTGCCCCTGCCCGGCTGGCGGAGGGTCTCGGCCCCCAGCCCCACCGCCCCGCTGGGCTCCCGGCGGGAGCGGGAGCCGGAGTGGGACGACGCGTCCCCGACGCCCACCAGCGTCAACTACCACTTCACCCGGCAGTGCAACTACAAGTGCGGCTTCTGCTTCCACACGGCCAAGACCTCCTTCGTGCTGCCCCTGGAGGAGGCCAAGCGGGGGCTGGCGATGCTCAAGGAGGCAGGTGAGTCCCGGGGGGCCGCGGGATGCGCGGCGCCCGCCTCCCAGCGGGACCAAGGGGCGTCGAAGTTGTCCCGGGTGTGTCCCCCTCTCCATAGCGCTGCCGTCGGGCACCGGCAGCCTGTGGAAGGGGCGGGCAGTGGGCAGGCAGAGGTTCACAGCGTCTTTCTCTGGTCCTTTTCTAGGAATGGAGAAAATAAATTTCTCGGGAGGAGAACCGTTTCTTCAGGACCGAGGCGAATTTGTAGGCGAACTGGTCCAGTTTTGCAAGCAGGACTTGAAGCTGCCGAGTGTCAGCATCGTTAGCAATGGCAGCCTGATTAGAGAACGGTGGTTCAAGAAGTACGGTAAGGAAAAACCACTGCGCACAGGAGCACTGGCAGGGCTCGGGAGCCTCCTTGGGGCAGCCTGACTGAAAGATGGGTTTTGGTGCAAGTGAGAGATGGTTTGTTAGCGCTTCAGTTACAGTAAACACAAACCAAACATAAATACCGGTGAAATATTGTTAATTATATATTGTAACCATAGGCAGTTTGTACTATTGCCTCTTTGGTGTAATAGTATAATAAAATAATAGCTCAGACTATGTCCACAATTCTGGGGACACACAGACACACAAACAAGATGTTTTGGTGCTGCTGCTGTGGCTTTTGTGGTTCAAGTGATGACTCCGTAGAACTATATATTTACATGGCACTTCATGACAGATCACAAGGAAGTGAAACTGGGCAGAGTCCTGACAGCTTTCTGTGAGAGAGTGAATATTAATCCATTTTTTAAACTTGTTTTCAGGTGAATATTTAGACATTTTAGCAATTTCATGTGATAGTTTTGATGAGGATGTCAATGTGTTAATCGGCCGTGGTCAAGGAAAAAAGAACCATGTGGAAAATCTGCATAAACTGAGACAATGGTGCCGAGAGTATGCTGTTGCTTTCAAAATAAATTCAGTGATCAACAGATTTAATGTTGAGGAAGATATGAATGAGCAGATCAAGGCACTCAACCCTGTGCGCTGGAAGGTAAGAAATTGATGTATACCATAGGTTTACTTTTCAGAGAAAAGTAATAATGAAGTGAAGTCCTGGAGTTGTCTGAACCTCTAATGACCTCAGTCATATCTCCAGCTCCAGCTTGTGTTCATGTTAGCAGACTTCTTACCAGTGTTACATGGTGCTGAAGACAGTTCTGTCTCTTTCTGCACTTAAATGGAGCCCAATATGTCAAGCATCTTCCTGGTTGTGATATTTACAGGAAACGAGCATTTCAGCATATGTAGATCTAGGGGTTTTATGATATTCAAAATAAGATGGAAGGGTTTTAACATTTGAAAATCTATCACGTAGAGAAAAGGAGGAAAACTTAGTGTACAATGATACATTACAATTAATATATTGCTAGCAATATAGAAGTGTACATTAGGCATTAGTGTTCTGCTATAGCATATTAGTGGTTAGCATGCATATATTATGATATTTTCTACTAGAAGTTTATTAAATATGTTATCAGTTTGAAAATGGGTAGACATAATGTGACATAAATATGGGAGAACTTGTAGAATAATTTCTCACTAATTGCTTCATGGAAAGTGGTATACCCACATGATTTCCTGGGGAAAAAAAAAATCACTGTAAGTAAAATCTTGGTCTTACTGAAGGATTGTAAGGAAAATATGACACAAATTTTAATACTTTATCAAGCTTCCTGGCCTGCTTTCTTACTGGTGTTACAGAGCATGCTGATGGCAAAGGTGCCTTTTTTACCCTCAAAGCCTATGCTGAATGTATTTGAGGACTCGGCTTTTAGAAGGAGGCTGTTAAGTAGACAAACTGTTAAATTTTTTTTGTGGGGAGTCATCCCTATTTTTTTTCTGTGACCATCTGAGGCTAGTTAAACTTACAGTCAGCAGTCAGGTTAAAATCTTTAAGAATAAAGACTGACTTGATAATCTGCATGGTACATAGTACTTACTGGCATTTACAACAGCCATTCTATTTGAGGTTCAATCAAAAGTTTATTTGAACTTTGATTATCTGTGCCCTTATTAAGACCACGGCAGTTAAGAATTCTGTGGAAACCTGATCAATAACCATGACTGTATAATTACATTTAGAACTATGTAATGTTAATTTGCTAAAAATAAATCTACACCATGCCCTTTGTGTAGTATTCACTTGCCACAATTTGTGTCAGTGTGGCTTCACTGACAGAAATTAAAGACATTGCTACTGAGACAGCTGAAAGTTTTTGTCATGGTAACAGTCTCTTATCCTCAAGGCAAATGAAAACATAAATTCTTAACCAGGTGTCTTTTGTCTTCAGGTATTCCAGTGCTTGATAATTGAGGGGGAGAACAGTGGTGATGATGCCCTGAGACAAGCAGAGAAATTTGTTATCAGCGATGAAGACTTTGAACGATTCCTAGATCGCCACAAAGATGTCTCCTGTTTGGTACCTGAATCTAATCAGAAGGTAAAATTGAACTTGTCCTTTTAAAACCTTATTTTCAAATACAGTTGGAAAGATGGAAAGGAACTAGAAGCTTTCATGGCACTTAATGCTTTTCCTATTAGTATTGGCTTAGAAAAGGTACAGTACAACTCTGTCAGCAACTGGGTTTTAATACTCTTTAAGGATTTTACTGGGCACAGAGTTGTTAATTAGAAGAGTAATAACTCATCAATCCCATTCCTGTGGAAACCAGTGGGAGTCCTCTCACAGCATCATGTGGGCTTCTGTTCAGTGACATGGATGTATAAAGTATCAGCACAGAAACAGGAGAAACTGGGATTTCCACAGCTGAATAGTGAACTCTAAAAATAATTAAGCCTTTCAGAATTTAATAGCTCTTCCCCACCAAGGCATAACATCTGAAAAGGTTGAATGTTAATGTAAACACACTTTATACTGTAAGCATAGTTTCCTAATACAGATTCACTGTGATGTTACACTACGGCGGTGTCATCAACCTACACGAAGTAACACATCCCAGTCAGCATTATATTGGGTATTGAGAACAAGAAGTAGTATTCTTGCTGTGACACATCTTACTGGGTACTCCCTCCCACAATAAAGTCACATTTTTAACATTGTCTGAACCTCTTTGAACTGCACGTTTGGGCTCTTTATTCACAAGGAGACTCCTTGTGCTACTGCAGAGCCCAGCAGTGAGCTTGGTGAGCTGCCATCCAGCTTATGTTAGCTGCAGTAAAGGACTTTAGTGTCAAAGGGTGGAGCTCAGGACATTTTGTAAGATGCCTACAGACCCTATACATGGCATGAGGAGAGTTAGAAGACTCACTGTTGAGAAAGTTTATGAATTGAGTGAGGAGATGCTAGGTTGAACCAAGTTCAGGAATGCCTTAAATCTCTCATCTCGTGTTCCACAGATTAAGACTCTGCATTTACAGTTTATTCCTTAATGTACGGAGAGCTCAAGTGAGCAGACTGGGTTGCCTGTACTATGTAAGACACACACGTCTAGCATTTCAAACATTCAGTGGGAGACAGCTCTCATAAGAGAAGGTGTTTAGATGAGAACCCATAATGGTTTCTGCATTTTTTCCATGTAATAAGTCCTACAAAAAAAACCCCAGTAGGTTTCCCTCAGTAGGTTTGGTTCTAGAAGACACTTTGTGATTTCTGTTAAACCTGTGGGAAAGATGGGCACCAGACTGATCAAACAGATTTCCCGTTCTGCACAGTAGCAAGCTCCAGCTACCCAGAGGATCGTGTAGGAGGTGCCTGGTTAGCTGAGCAAACATGTCTTATTTCAACTGTTGGCCTATTTCTTGGTGCAGACCTGAGAACTTTTTGAGCTGGGAGAACACTTTTATTTGCTGAAACGATAATCAAACACACCAGCTTAAACAGTCTTGTAATTTGTTTGGAAAAATGATATAATCATTCCAGTATACAAAACAGTGTACGTTCTGCTAGTGTAGAAGTTAATAGAAGATTTGGATTATTATTTAAAACACCTTTATCCAGCTGGGCACCCACATTTCAGTTAGACACTTGAAAACTCATATTCCAAGAATTACTGGCTTATTCATACACTAAGTCATGCTAGCAATCCTGTCATTTATTTCTGTGAATTTGATCTAAGCTCACTGAAACATCAGTAAGATATTACCTGTTTCAAAGATTTGGATCAGGCTTTAAAAAAATAGTTGATTTTTTTGTCCTTGATTTTTCACTATGGAATTTTGGTTTGTTTATTGATTTAGTTTTTTCTTTTGATCTGTTACAGATGAGGGATTCATACCTCATTCTGGATGAATATGTAAGTCTTTGGTTGATATTTGGTATTTGTATGCTAATATATGTATGTATAAAATGTTGATAACAAATTAAATTTACTGTGCATTCTAAAAAATAATTTTACAATGTATTACAAGGAATAGATGCAATTTCTTCCCTTCAAACATACTGAGAACTTTTATGGTCAAGAGGAAGTTGCCGTTAGGTTGCATATATAATCATTGCATCACAAATATTAAAGTGCAGATGTGTATCTTTGCAGGACATCTTTGCTTTTTTCCTTTAATTTAAAAATACAGAACTTGTCCTGAAAGTTAGGTTTCAAAGAGCTTACGTATCTTACATGTGACTGAAGAGCAAACTTTTAATCCTCAGGAATTATGGCATGACTTTGTTCCCGCTAGGATGTGTCACTGTTTAACTGTGAGCTTCTGAGCCTTCTAAGGAATAGAGTGAAACTGTTCATGCACTTACATAGGTTTTTGTGGGATCGCAGTGCCATTTGTTTAATTCTATAGGAAAATCAAGCTTTTACAAATAAACTTTCTAACATTTTAATCTACTGATATTCCAGATGCGTTTTCTGAACTGTAGAAATGGACGGAAAGAGCCTTCCAAGTCTATCCTAGATATTGGCGTGGAAGCAGCTATAAAATTCAGTGGATTTGATGAGAAGATGTTCCTAAAAAGAGGAGGAAAGTATGTGTGGAGTAAAGCAGACATGAAACTGGACTGGTAACTCAATATACTGAGTCAGGGCAGGTGCATTATGTAAAGAAAATGGGTCTATATGTATGTATCTAAAGGTTTTGACTACACTTGGTGTATTATACAGATTGATGTTCAACATAACTCTATATGTGAATGTGTTAAATGGTTTTAGGATGAAGATTATGGTTTTGTCTATTTTTTGGTTGAACATTACTAAGTACCTTCAGAGTTTTCACGTAAATAGATCTCTGAAATCAACTTTGAACAATCAACCATTGTATGAAGGACTTGAGTGCAAAGCGTTAGTATAATGTTGAACAAGAAACAGTTTTAAGATAATACATAAGTGTACATGCCAGAAAACAAATGGAAAACCATCCTAATCTCTAATTCATTATCAACAGCTGTAATTATGGGTAAATGTAAACTTACCAGGAAGGTATTGTGCCTCGTTCACATGAAAAGGTGGCTTGCAGTTCTTCACTAGATCACAAGACAGCCAGCTGACAGGCCTTCGGAAGCAGCCCTGGAGTTTTTTGGGGGTAACAGAGGGTCAGAATCTAGGAATCATTGTCTGTAATATTATATTTAAAAGGAAATCAAGATGAAAAAAATCAGCAATTTTCATTCTTTAGGACTTAACCCTAAAATCATCTGTTGTTCTTGTCCCTCTCCTCCATACGGACACGCAGTATTTGCAAAAATGTGGGACGTAATTTTCTGTGGAAACATATTTTTAGTCACAGAAGAATATTATAACATAAAAGTGCATTTTACCCAATGATGAGCAACTTCTTATTTCACATTGGCAATGGCCTTAGTTCTCACAAATATTTATGGTGAAGACAATGTTTGCATTTTATTAATAACTGCTTCCATTTTCCTTTTATCTGCAAATATTTATTTTTTACATATTTTTCTCTCCCTGTACATACAGTTGTGATGAAGATTCCTTCTGAAATTAATTAGCACTATGTAGCACACCTAATGGGTATCTTCTGTTGCATACTGACTGTGTTACTTGCATACTTTTTATTTTGCTAAGCCTTAGGATTACAAACAACAAAGTTCTTATATCATGTAACCTTGTTTAGAGCTTGCTTGACTCCAAATCATTCTTGCTTGCTGGTTATGAACATGCAGGTGAAACTACCTGAGTTTTGTGATAGCAGTCTGATTGTAAGAGCTGGCAGCATCAACATAAAATAGGGAAAAGGTCAAAAACGCCTGCAAAAGCCATAATCTAATATGCTGTCCTCAGTCTTGGTTTTCTGGCAATTGGTAGGGCTTTGTAATTGCAGTTTTCCAAACTTAACTAGTCTCCCCCCCCCCCCCCCCCCCCCCCCCCCCCCCCCCAAAGCTCTGTATGAAAGGCACAGGGATAAGCACTGCACAGAGCAGAAGTGAGCTGGTGCTACTTACTTGTCCTGTCCATTGGACTCAATGCCTGGATTGTCTGACACATTTAAATGTTTGCAGCATTTGGAAGGCAGCATGCACTGAATGTTCCACGTAGAGAAAATTATGGCTTCTTTCACTTTTCTGATAATGCTAGTTGATTTTTTTTAGAGAGGTTTTAAAGAGAAATGTTTTGCATTTATCTAATGCACTTCAAAGTTGAAGGGGAAAGTGCTTAAGTAGGAGCTGCTGCTTCTGCATAAAGGAAGGTGCATCTCTGAATACACTGCGAAAATGTTTCCATTTATGATTCCTTTTGTTTCCATTTCTACTATCCTAACTGTAAATATATTGTCTCAGTGGTGCTCTTTTGTCTCTTTGTATTTTGCATTTTGCAATCACAACACTTCCTAGACTGTAACATTTCAGGTCTTTCTTTTTCTTGTATTACTACTAAGTGACATTTAGAATGTGGCCCACACACATTAACCCCACAGTCTTTTGGCAGCTGTTTCGCTGACCTCAGTTGGAGTTTTGCCTGAGTAGCAACTATGGGCAGTGCAAATTTATGTAACTGGGGCTTGACTTCCTCTGCATTCCCATTGCTCAGATGTTAAATCCAACCTCTTCCTTAGCATCCCCACTGCATGGTAGAAAAGAAGCATTTTCCTTTGCTGCTGGCTCAGTCCCAGCATGGGGAAAGATTTAGTGCGTCAGTGTAACAGTAAATCTACCAGCTTGCTGCTTCTGCAGAAAATGCCAGCTGTATCACAGCAGACAGATGCGAGGTACACAAACTCCCATTCAGATTCAGAAATCCTGCCATTCTTTGCTTTGCATTTTGCTCTGTAAATGGCTATTCTTTTGCTGCATGAGATCCTCTGTGCCTATGGAGGAAGCTGTAGGATAAACAAACTGGAGCTGAAAATGCGAAAATCGAGTCAATAATGCAAAGACATTGAAGGTGGCTTATATCAAAAAATTTTAAGTTCTTATCTTCATAAAATCTTGAGGATTTCACATTGCCTCTTGATCCCATAAGTAAATAAGAAAAAGTTTCTGCTCTGTGTGGTACTCTTTTTCCAAAGGAAATGCCAGTCCATGTATGTTGGAAATAAGAATTGGACATAACACAGTTTGACGGACAGTCATTGGTATTTTTATACACAAAATTCATTGTTGTGTAAAATCTCAAAAAAAATTTTTTTGGCCTACAGATTGATTAGCCTAGTTTATTTTATTTAATCTATAAACACAGTTCACATGGTACCAAAAAGGGACTTTAGGCATTTATTCTGTAGTTGGGCCTAACCTGCAGCATGGGACTTGAAAAATAATAATGAATTCAACAGGGTTATTCCCAGGCTTAGAGATTACATGTACATCGTGACCCTGAATACTCAGGATTTAAATTTAAGTCCTGTAAACACAGATATGCTTAATTGTATTTTCCTGTGTAATTTCGCAGTACTGCAGCTAAGCACTTGCTAAAGATGCTGAACTGGGAGAGAACTTCCACTGCAGTTTACTAGCATCATGCAGCTGGTTGTATCAGTAAAATTTGTAGAGAATGAGCATTTGCAAGAATGACCTCAGTTAAAATTATGAATATGCCTTGGATAATGAGTAAAACTGTCACTTAAGATGCTATTTAAGATGTCCACTTTTTCAGTGTGAAGAATGATAATATATTTGAATGTTAAAACCGATGAGTTTTTAAATGATGCTCTGACATAATTAGTGCTAAATATTTCACAAGGATGTTGCACATTTCAATAAATGTTTCTATTTTCTTAACTTGCCTGTACTTTTTTTTTTTTTTTAAATATAACCCAGATCCATACTAGCAGAATTTGTGACTGCATTCACAAGTCACATGCAAGTTGATGTGTGTCTGCATTCACAGGAGAGCTGTAATTCTGGATGCAGGCTGTGTTCAGCGCAGGGGGCTGCTTGCACGGTGCCAAGGGCAGCATCTAGCCCCAAACGGAGAACAATAGCGCTGATTCTCCTTGCCATGAGAAGGATTTATTGCAAGCTTGAGTGGACTGGGCTGTGCGGGGAGAAGACAGTTGAAATACCTTCTGCTCTTCAGATGACAGCCATTACGAGAGACACAGCTATCCATAAATATGTAAGGAGAGAGAAAAAAAAAAAAAAAAGATTATCTGCTGTGTATGGTAAAGAAAGATTGAACGGCTAGGCAACTTAGAGGAGCAGAGACAAGAGGCGGCTTAAGCTCATCTCCCGTGTTGGGGCTGCAGCATCAACTCTTGCACTAGGCAGCCTGAAATTGAGCTTTTCACAGAAATTCGTTGTGTGTGATGGGAGGCTTCGCTCCCCCCCTCCCCCCTCGTGTTTGCCAGCTTTTTCTCTACGCGTTGCGGCGGAGCGGGGGTGCCTGGAGCAGCGCGGCAGCAGGATGCTGCGCGGAGCCCGCAGGGGCTGCGGCTGGGCCGGGGGCGCAAGGTGCCTGCAGGGAATGGGCCCGGCAGCCCCGGGCACCCCCCCGGCTCGGGGATTTTTCTTTTGTGTCTCCGCGCGTTACGTAAGGAAGCCGGTCCGTGCTCCGCGCATCGACCCCGCAACAGGGAAGCAGCTGCTTTTGCTAAACAGCGCTTGCAAAACAGCCATGCCCGCCGCTTCCTTGTGTTCCCCTTCCTCCTTTCCTTGCAACAAGGCAAACCCTTCGGCTTTCCCTTGTAACACCGAGCCCCATTGCTTCTCTTCTGCCGCTGGGCGACCTGCTGGCCCGCGGGCCGCCGCGCCAACCTGAGATGCGATTCCTTAAATTAAAAAAAAAAAAAAAAAAAAAAAAAAAAGGAAAACCGGCGGTGCGGCACGGCACGGCACGGCACGGCACGGCACGGCACGGCCCGCCCAGGGAGGCCACGCCGCTGCTCGGACCGGTGCGGGGAACGCCCGGCGCTGCCAAGAGGGAAACCCCGGGATCCCCGCGCCCGCTGGGCCGGGAGGCGCCTCCCGCGGCCGCCAGGGGGCGCCGCTGTGCCTGGCGCGGCGGAGCGGGGCGGCCGCTTCAAAGCGGGCGGCGGCAGCGCAGCGGTTAATGGCGCCCGCCTGGCTGTGGGCGCGCCCGCCCCCGCCCGCCCTCACCCCGCCCGCCTCCGCTCCCGCCGGAGAAAAGCCCGGGCGCCGCGCCCGCCGCGCACACTCCAGCTCCGCGGCTGACGGCGCCGCGGGGGGTGGAGACCATGCCCGGGGCGGCGGCGCCCTGCCGCGGCTCCGTGGGATAGCGCGGGGCGCCGCGCACCTTCCGCGGGCCGCCCCATGCCGGCAGAGGCTGGAGCGGCAGGGTAAGGCGTGCCGGGCGCGGGGGGTGTGCGGGAGCGCGGGGGGTGTCCGCGCTCCCCGGGGGGGCGGCGGGGGGCGGGGCCGCGCCGGCACCCGAGTCCCCTTACGTAAAGGGCTGCGGGCGCACGCGGCGGGCTGCGCGGCTCCCGCGGGGGCGCTGAGGGCGGGGGCGTCCCTGCGCCCGGGGGCTGCCGGCTCCCCGCGGGGCGGGGGCGCTCGGTCGCGGAGCGGGGCCGGGGCTGCCCGAGGGGTTCGGGCGCTGCCGCCGGCCCGTGTTGGCGAGCACGTAACGCACCGGGCGCCGAGGTTCGCGTGCCTCTCGCCCGGCGGCTCCATAATGGGCTGAAGCTTCGCGGGGCCGGGCAGCGCCGAGGGGTGGCGGTGCCCGATGGAGGGGCGCGCACCGCCGCCCGCAGCCCGGGCTGCAGGTGAGCCGTGCAGCTGGGGTGGAAGCGCTGCTGTGGGCTGCAGGCGCGGAACAAGCAGGAGTAGATTGCTCTTTCTTGATGCTTGTATGTTTTTTTTGTCGGTGTGTGTCTCCGTCTCCCCCCCCCCCCCCCCCCCCGCTGTACAGATGCTACCATTGACTTGGAGGTGTTGGAAGAAACCGTGTGTATGGCGATCGGTTCCCCCATGCCCCCCCTCCCCGGATCCCTAGTGACCCTTTAAATTGCAGAATCCATCGCCGTATGGCTTGGATTTTATTGCTTCTATAAACCTAGGAGTGTCAGCGGGGCAGGACACTTAGAAGAAGACGCAATCTGCCTGAATTTCCATTGTTTTCTTAGAAATACTGTCATTTTTGTCCTGGAACATAGTATTCTGTGTTCTACAACAGGAATGAATGATGACTTATAAATAGATCCGTTTGTTTATATTGCTCCCCGTGTAGCCAAACGGCTGTTTACACTGTGAGATGGATGGCTTCGCTTCGCGTTGGCTTATCAGCGCTGACCCAGGAGTGGGCACAGCTGAAGTTGTGGCATTCTTGGGCAGAGTGCTGCGGAGAGGTGGCACCAGGATTGGTGCCTGATTGATGGCCCTGCTGTTTGCTTGTGCGTCTGCTTCCCATGTAGGTGTGAGGTGAAGGGGTGGGAGAAGGTTGTGTGGGGATGCGGTGTGCTGAGCAGCAGGTTTGTGCCTTCAAAGAAACTGCTTTGTTTATGCTTAGATGGGACTTACAGTGTGGAAGGTTCTGAGTGACCTGTCTCCTGGTAATGTTAGGGTGTCAGAGTGACTTGGCTTTAAGTTTACTAAGTATCCAACAGAAGCCAGATCAAGTGAGGAAAGAGCAGTGGTGGGAAAAGCTTTGCTTTTGCTTAGGACCTACTTGAAGAAGACCGTATTTCTCCCCACGCCCCTCTCCCCACCTCCTCCCCGGATGAATTCTTTTACCCTTTTCCTGGCCATCATGTCTCATTATCCTCTTGTGCAATCTGTATATTGTTCATGAGGGGGAGAAACCATCTGTGACTGAAATAAGAGTACAATAACGGAAGTTTTGACCTGATATAACTGCTTGGAATGAGCCATCCTTTAGATAAAACAAAGGGTTGATTTCCCCTCCTTTCTAAATCACCCTGATTCCCATACTAGCAGCTGCTAATCAAATCATGTGTTTGTCTTTGCAAGCAGTTACTGCAGGCTTTTGCCCTTGAAGCACAGTATTGTAACTTACCTTCACTTACAGTCTGGATTTTGCATATTTCAGTATTTTTAGGCAATAGTATTTCTTTGGAAAAAAAAAAAAAAGACTATATATTTACTTAACTGCTTTTGTTTCTATCTAACGTGTTTGGTTTTATTCCAGTACTGCATTCCAAGTCTTTGTCACATCTTCTGTGGTTTTTTTATAACTTGTGACAACTTTCAGTTAAGCCAGAGGACAAGGCTGCTGTCCTAACTATGAGTTCTGGCTGCAGTGCCGTCCTGGGGGTATGAATGGCTTCAGTATATCTGCTGCATTTCAAAGAATGCTCTCATAGGCTGGCAGAAAACTGTTGTTTGCCCTCTCAGTTGTTTGCTGATTCAGGGGAAAAATAACAACTCTGATGATCCCCCAGCTTGATCTGCGCACGTAGACTCTTTCTCTCCTGGAGACCTGATGTAGCAGGGGAAACGGAACCTGTTATATTTGTCACTGTTTCCTGTGGAGTAGTATTAATAGTTAGGCAGTTGAGTTAGTAGTCTATGGTTTGATTAGGAGACTTGCTTCTGTGTTCTTTTCTGTATCTTGAGTTACAAAAAGGAAATGGCAAACAATTACGAACCAACCCACCACTCAGTTTGAATGGTTTAGCAATTTTGCTGTGTCTAACTTAGGCTGTGGTCAGCTGTTCTTTTTATAAGACGGGATCCTTTTCTATTCTGCTTTGCAGAAATGAGCTCATAATACTCATCTTTCCCTGACCTTTTGAAGGAGATCAGACAAAAAGATCGTAATGATAATTTCTATTTTTCACTTCTGATGGCTGGGAGGAGCTGTTGAAAATACACTTGCTCCTCTGGCTGCCTGCTGCAAAGCGATGGAAATGATTTTTCTATTTCATAATCAGATCAGAAATGCTTACAGTTTTTCTGCATATGCAGTCAGTGAATACTGGAGCTGGCAATGCTAGTACAAAATGGGTTTTCAAATAGCTTGAATTGTTTGCTGGTGGTGACACCCTAAGTGTCATTTCTCAAAAGGGCTGAAGAAAATGAGGAACAGAGAAAGTGAACTGATGTGTCTGATAGTTTTATTTACTGTGAGGGGAAAAGGTATTTCGTCAGATGGTTCTAGCCTTGGCAAGACAATGTTATTTCCTTCTTATAGCATCACTTTCATATTTTCATTCGAAGAATAGCAAGTGGTAGATTGTTGCATTAAAATACTTTGCTGTTATCCTCTATGTACCACTATGATAGTTTAATAAAACTATATCCTGTTTGTCCTGTATGGAAATGGCTTATAATTGAAGAAAGGGACTAAAGATTACTTAATACTTCCTTTTTGTACCATATGATATCCAAAGGATCATCTGAAATACTTCAGAGTGAAGATGGGCCTTCAAGGTTGTCTGGAAAATAACAGATTCTGACTTACCAGCTTCAAGCATTTTTATGTTTGGGTTTTTTTTTTTTTCTTCCACCACGTATGTTCAACTTTGCTGTGATCACTACTTTGCTTGTGAGCAGCTAGCTAGGTTGCAAAGTTTTGGAGTTGTATTTACTCTTGACTTTCACTTGGAAATGTTACTGACCATTCTGTTTCTGGAGTACTGGGGTTAATTCCTGTTACCATAAAACTCCACTGGGACTGCAATCTGTGAAAGTTACCACTGTGGCTCTAGGAGAAAGTTCCAGCTGACCTGCCTTTGCCTCAGCTCCAGCTGCTGGGAAATGGGGCATGCACAGTACAGAAACTGGGTAATACCTGACAACTGTTGTATGCATCCAGCCCTTGTGGAGAGCTCTTAGCTAGCTAGCGAGGAATATGAAGATGAATTTAGCAAAATAGATTAAGGCAACAGCCCTTTATTGGCCCACCACAATCTGTTACATGATCAGTTTCTTCCTATGTTTATTATTTCTGCTATTGCTTTTTACCAGATGGTCTGTTTCATGTTTTACTGCTGGTGAGGATCTGTAGAGAGGGAACTGTGTGTGGACTTACTCATGTCACAGATATTAATTTCCTCTTATAGGTAGTTATATATGTGTGTGTATATATAATATAAGTTATATACTGTTACATATATAAAATATATTTTTACACTTGAATTTCTCTAAACAATGTCTGTTTGAGGGCAGATCTGGCAGAGTTGTTGACAGCGATCACATGCTGTCCCACCCACAGTGGTTTTCCTGAAGCACTTGTTATTATAACTTCTGGTGTCTGTCTTTTTCTCACCACCTTGCCCTTAAGCATCCTCTTCAGATTTGGGTGTGCTGATAATGAAGCTCTCATTTTGTCAAGCAATGCAGATCAGGGATAGCCTCCTCCTGTTGCAGGTAGTTGGTATGCACAAAGGGTGGCAGACCTGTTGTTGTGCAGCCTGTTGCTGCTGCTTTATAATACTGCAGAAAGTCCATGATAAGAAAGGAAAGGCTCTTTGGTTTTTTGTTAAACATATCCTAATACTGTTCTTCATACATTATAATAGTGTTCTGCTTATGTGAATTCCCTTTTGTTAAAATAATTACTTTAACTTTTCTCTTTATCCTTTTGCTAATTTTGTCATGTAATAGCAATTCTTTAGACACCCAGAAATTTTTAGGATTCTTGTAGTTGTCTGGTATAAAGATTGTTCCCTGAACAGAGCGTGTTACTTAGTAGGACACAAACTGAAACAGTTCGGTCTTATTTCTGTATTTCTCCTGTGTGGTTTTTTTTGCATAAACATACCCTTTGTGACCCTTTCAATTAGCTGATTGCTTTTGCACACTGATATGTTGAATACATCTTTTGGTCTTCTGTTTGTGTCTTCGTGCTGATTTGATTAATGTTGTGCCATTATCTTCCTTCATGTATAATGCATTTCTTGTCATGCATTTGGAGCCTAGAGAAGAAAACACGTACGCCTACTTTCTTTAGAATAACTGTGCGTTACTTTGTGTCTGTCTTGACTTTTGTGGCAAAAGTGCTGACCAAATGTACGTGTCGAGGATATGTTTTAAGATGTTGGATTTGTGGAGAGACAGTCCATGATTAAATGTCAAAAGAAGCTTTCAAATTTTTCCTGATGCTCTTTGTACTTCTGGTATTTGTTGACATCTTAGATTTTGAAAGGTTTGCAGATGACATTTCTCTCTACTTTTAAGTTGCTAGGTTGTGCTTGTGTCAGTTGCTGTTTCCTAGTTGTGTGTGTGTAGCTTTCTAACAGAGATGGAGTGACTATCACCAGGTTTCACTAGCTGAAGCTGAAAGAGGTAGGATAACCACAGTCACAGCTGCAGGATGCACATGCCAGCTCAGGTGAGCTGTTGGTGCTCATTGCATCTTGAGGTTTGGTCTCAGCTGATCCTCAGGACCATGACTTGGAGCCTGCTGGGCTCTGGCTTGCTCCTGAGACCAAGCTGGGGTTGTGGTCTTTGTGCCTCTGGTAACCTGCAGGTAAAACAGACCAGGCAACTCTTCCTATGAAGCACAGACAAGTGAAATCTGTAAAGGCTGTTTGTTAAGCACAACACAGCGGTCAGCTTTGAAGTTGCTACATGTGTTGATGCCAACCACTTCCTCAGGGTGCAGGGTGTGTTATCTCACATGCAGTCTGATGGTAATCAGGTAAAAAGCCTTTTACGTTCATGGATTTTCATCCATTTGTACTCAGCTGCAGGGTGTAAGTTTATCTCAAGGTTCCAAGCTCATTCATTTTTCTTTATCTTGTGATGCGATGGTTCCTGGCCCTGGAAAGGTTATGATAGGAGCATGTGTGCTGTGCAGGGCTTGTGCTAAAGAGTGCTGCTGGCCCTGGCACCTGTCCATGCTGTTGTTGGCTTCTGTATGTCTGCTCAGTTGTGCCCTGCACTTTGGGTGCTCTGAGGGAGCTGTTACCCACAGTGCGAGTTCATCCTTAACTCTGCTGCAGTTTCTCACCTCTGCTGCTTGCCTGAGCAAGTGCTGCCGGAGCTTGGCTTGCATCGAGTTGCTGCCATCACTGGGCATCATCTGTGGTGGTGTTCAGAATGTGTAACCTCCCATATTTATCTCCTTTCTTCCACGATGTGATGTCCTGCTGGAGCAGCAGTGTTGGGCATGTACTTTGTCTGGATTTATGTCTGAAAATCCATTCTCAAATGTTTTACCAGTGACTGTTATTGAGGGTGAAATGTATAGTTCTTGCTTGTTTTAGCGTCCCCTTTACATCTGCAAAGAGACGTTAGGCTGGTGATAACCCACTGCTCTTTCATCTTTTGTTCCAGGTTGACATATCCATTGAAAAATCTCACTTCAGAGGGAGCAGCAATGTAGTTCTAGGTTCAGTTCAAGTTAGATATTTAGTTTAAAATAAAGTTATGTCAAATCAATAGACTACTCGTAAATCCAGTGATAGTCTCCTTAGCAAACTGTCAGCACTAAGTATTTTCACCAGTCACTTCATATTTCCATTAGCCCCTTAAACTGCTGAAGTTCACAGATTTGAATGAAATGCAGTGTTTATGACTGTGTTCCCTGACTTTCAATTTAGATTACTGCTGCAAAGCTTTATTATCGTTACCAGTAAATGTGCTTTCAGGGGCTGCTCTTTCTTGGGAAGATCTGTTTTGCTTTCTCTTGTCTGAAAGGTCTGCATGGGTTTTCTGGGATTTCTTTCCTTTTGGTTTTGTTTTCCTCTCCTCTACAACTGTAGCGTACTGGTCTCCAGACCAACACAGGTCTGTCTTTGTTACTTTATAATGGGAATTGCTGCTTTTGGATGAGGTGATGCAAGATAGTTGCCAATATAAGGAAGAGTCAAGCCATCGTGTCCCCTCGTTGTGCTAATAATAGCGATGTACCGTTTTCCTGGCAGGCCATGCTGCTGCTAGTGGCAGCTTCAGGAGGGATCACTGGAAGGACAGCAGGGTCATTCAGGATCTCTGCTTTTTCCTCTCACCTTGGTATCTTTTCTCATACAGCTTCATTTCTTACCCCTTGAGACTGAACTGTTCTTTTCATTGAAATAGCTATATTTCTTGCTATGGCATCAACTAATTCTGATCTTTAACTGTGGAAGATGGCAAAAAGGGTGCTATTTATGTCCCCCCCATCTTCTACCCCACCAAAAAACCTCCAACAAAACAGTTTGTGCTACACTGGACTGAGTGTTACTAAATTACAACTTGGAGAGTACCAGGGTAAAGCAATATGTGGGTGTCATATCAAAGTCACTTCAACCAACATAAAAATCCACTTGTCATCTCAGTACCAAGGGAGCTTTCATATGATTCCCTTAACATGGGTGACATGGGAATTGTCCAGCCCTAGTGGTTATGGAGGTTTTGAAGAATTCATAGTATCTGGAGTTTGATGTGAAAGGGAGGAAATTCTTGTTCTCAAAAAAAAACAAACCCCAAACCCTCTAAAGCTTTACAGTCAAGGAAATTAAAGAGAAGTAGGCTTAAATGAAAGACAGTAGAAATTTGTCAGGTTATGGCAAGGTCTAGATCTTTACTGATTTAAAGATTTCTGATAAATGCTTTATGGACTTTGTGGGGTGTTTTTTCCTGTTTAATGCTTGCCAGTTATACTAAAAAGTTAATTGTAGGAGAGGGCCTGAGTCAAGCAAAGAAAATAACCTTTAAGTGAAGTGCAACTTAGAGCTGCTGTTTCTGAAGCAATTATCTGGCCTAACTGCCTGCATTACTGCAAGGCCCGTGTAAAAGCGCTACCGAGTCAAAATGGCCCGTTCCTTCTGGTAGCAGGCTGCTCCCCTGCCTTCCAGGAGGGGAAGGAGAAGACCAGCACGTAGCAAGAAAGGCTGTGGGGTCAGTGTTTGTCTGATAAAAGAGAGCAACTTAAAGGATGTACTGAGAACTACGTGAAGCTGAGTGAACAGCCTGTCTCTAAGCAGGTATTTGTAGGTGGTGACTGGGAAGCAGAAGGTATCTGTACTCCTGAAAGTTGCTGAAAGGTTGCAAGAGGCTGGTGTCTGACCATCAGCAACAGGTCTTCCAAGAAATGTCGGAAATGCTCTTTATAGAAGCTGTAGACCTGAGCTTAGGTGTTGCACGTTAGCCAAAGTTTTCATGTCTGTGGTCCAGATGTTCTAGTGCTAGAGTGGGAGAAAATCAGAGGTTCCTCAGCCAGATCCCTTCCAGACATTCATTCAGAGCTTTGATTGCTTCCATTCAGTGAAAATATGCAGAACTCTAGTACTTGAAAATGGTAAATGCTGTAAATTGATAATAAGAAATAAATTGGAAGACATAAGGTGCTCATACCTAATAGGAACATTTTTGAATACATACATCAGATACAAGTACATCATGTTTTGATTGAATACATATATCAGATACAAGTACATCATGTTTTGAATGCATTTGTGAATGCATTTGTAAATGCTTAAGAGGGCTTCATGGTAGCAGTATCTTCTGTGATTGGTTCATTATATGCTTAGGGAGTCTAATTGCCAAATTGACTTTCTTTAATCGAGCTGGCACTTGCCATTTAAAACTAATATATACCTACAGTGATGGGAAGTCTGCAAGGGTCAGAAAAAAATTCCTGATTTGCCCAAGAACTTTTTTCTGGATATTCTGTTGTATTTCTCTAAATCAACAGTTACTTTTCATAATAATAATACAAAAAACCTCCTCCGGTTTCATTTTTTTCGTCCTACTCGGCAGCCATTCAGTACACCGAAACAAGGAAATGAGGATATTTTGAAACAGGGATACTTTGCATAAATTGCTTCCAAAAATACTTGCTGTTTTTGAATGTTGATGCTTCCTGTAGATGTTAAAGTAATGTAATGGAACTGTCAAAGAAAATAAGATTTGAGTCCATCAGAAAACAATAACGTAAATACAGTGGTTTTCTTTTCAGTACAGTATGCTCTGGCAGATGTCATCTGTTCTGGGGAAGTACCATGTATGCAAAGCACGCAAGTGCAGAGAGTGGCTTCAGGGCAATCTGCCTCAAAACAAGAGCATTGGGCACATGATGGTACATCTTAAAAGTGTATGAACTCTTAGTGTGTAAAAACTTGGTGTGTCTGTAAATGAGTGAGCGGTCCTGTATGACTAGGAAGATGTGAGCTATTTCAGAACTTTCTCAGAGGATTGTCTGGTGTTTGCTGTGGAGGCAACTGGGCTGAATGGGGGCCATTGACGACTGTGGTGTTATGAATTACAGCATTGCATGCCACGCTATAAATGAGTACACAGAGAAGGGGCTGTGTATCCTGTATACAGAGCTGTACTCTCCTTCCTGACAAATCTCGTTTAGATCATTCCCATCTTTATGCACTCTCCCAGTGTTCTGCTGTGTGTGTAGTGGCATGGTTGTGAGGCTACATGGGAAACTTGGGGCAGAGAACTGAGGATAAATGGCATATCTAATTCCTTTTTCCATCAGAGAACCATAGTTCTCTCTTAACCGATACAGTGCCTTTTGGTAAATGTGCTGATACAACACAAAATACAGGGGAAGAGCACTGACGGTCACAGTACAGCTCTAACCCGGCAGGTGCAGGGAAGAGTACCACAAAGGTCTGGGCATATAGGGAGTGTATGCTTTGGGATAAGGCCATTGCATCAGTTTCTCCATGCCTCCTATTTTGCTTTTGTTTTGGCTGTGTAGCTCACTGCCAGTCAGCCCTTATGGAACCATTGTCAAGTCTGGCTGTGGACTAAACAAAGTGCAGTTGTACCTCTTGTCGACTGTTGTGCTGATGTTTTGTGGCCTGAAAGGAGTTGTCCTGTGGTGTGCTCAAGTTTCAAGGGGGAATGCAGGTGCTTCAGGACTGCAGAAATGTGAATCTAGGGCATTTCAAATGAAAATTGCCTTCATTAAAAATAAATACACCACTTGACACCAAACTACCCTTTTTCCAGGCAAATACTTTGAAATGTACAAAGTATCAGAGATGAGCAGCAACTTTTCTGGTTCCTTTGTGATTGACTGTCAGAATGAGGTCAGGTTAAATCTGTGTGGAATTCTAGGTCAGGCTGAGCCTGCCCTTAGACTCTTGTTAAATTTCTTTCTGGTACTTTAAGTGAACAATTGCATTCAAAAATATTTGCAAATGGAGGTGTTAAAACGTAGATTCATATTCTCATACATGTGTGAGGGTTGGATACAAATTTTCTAAAGTTCGAACTTTTTTACACTACTTGAAATGTCCATCCAAGTCATAGTCAAATTATTTTAATGTTTCTCCTTAAACTACACTAGCAAGCCATATGGAAAAAGCATTTTTCCTACACGATATTAAGACTGTTCAAAGTGGTGTGACATGCCTACATATCCTTTTTATAGGAATTGGTACAGTATTTTATCAGCTTTGCTGCATTTGAAGATCATATGGAAGGATTACAGAACCTTCTCCAGTAAGATAACATAATGAAATCATCATTTTGTATTTAACAGTAGGTTTTGACTGAGTGTTCTTCATTGGAGGGAAAAATAAATATAGGGAAGATGTTTTTTCATTCCAACTTTTTAATGAGCAGGTGTGTGTGTCAGGAGTTGTCTTCTCATGAAAGCTTAATTGTATGTGCTTTTCTATTTTACATATTATGATAAACCTGGTAGTTAATCCAAGTTAAGACCATGTCTTCTTACAAATCTAAAATGACAAGGCTGCTTTTGCAAGTGCATCCAGGAGTTAGAGTAGTAATAGCTGTCAGGTTCAAAGCAAAGCTAGTAATTAAATCTTCTGGCCTATCACATTAGAAATGTAATTTATTTTCCTGTTTTCAGCACACAGTATCTCCTGTGTTAGTGTGAATGGATCTATTAAAATACCTTTTATCACCATGCTTTAAGCTTTTCTGTCTTCATGGAATCCTGTAGCTGCCTTCTGTAAAAAGCCTTTACAAAGCTCTCCACATCTGACCTGATAAAAAGCATCTTATTGTCGTGATCCAGCCAGACTAATAACTGTTCAGCGGTGGTAACCTGAATAACACTTGCCAAGAGAAAATGATGTGGATATGTGAACCGGAGGGAGGGGAAGGACTGTGGCAGGTGGGTAGCCTCAGACTCTGCCCCAGGGAGTCCTTGGGAATTTGACCTGGCTTGAGCGACAGCCGAGTTTGGCTGGTGCTGAACAGCGAGGAGCTTTACTAAAGAGGAGCTTTACTAAGCTCGTATGTGCTTCTCTCTTTGCTAAACCGAACACGTTAAGTTCTGCCCTGGCACAGGGATCACAGGGCTTCAGTTTGGTTGTGGCATGTAAGTACCTTGCACAGCAGAATTTCCCTGTGACAAGTGTGTTGTGTTCCTGGCTGATGTGAGAGCCATCGCTGCTGAGGGATCTCATCTTTCTCCGTGTGGTTCTTACCTCTTTCTGTAGGGGTGACAGTGTAGGACTGCATTTCATGCAGTGTCCTGACAAGGCTAAGGAGGCTGGTGGGGACATAACATTTTACATAATCACATGTTGTCACTGCCATAAGTAAAGGTGAGAATCCAAAGCTGAAATTACTTGTTGTGCATATAACCTCTCAAATGTCATGCGCTTTCCCATGCGTCCTTTTGCTTTTGCCCTTGGACCCTGTGGCTGCTGGGCTGTGAGCTGCATCATCAGCTCTGACAGGATGAGGTGGAAGGAGATGAGTTTCATGGCCATTCATGCCTCCTAGCTACTCCTGGCTGACACAAAAAACAGATGAACCATGGGCTGTCACACACAAAACCAGAGTAGATCCTACAGGCTTTCTTTTCTCATCTGTCACTGGTCCTGTGCTGAGCCTGACACAGGTTTCCTAATCCTGCCTGTCAGCTTGTGGCTCTGAACAATGGAGCTTGCTTGTTGGGAAAACCATTACAGCATGTCAGCAAAAAGCGTGCTAGATGAATGGAGCCAGCAGCAGGCTGCAAAATATAAACAAGTAGATCGTTGTGAGAAATGAACTGGGAATCAAGATGTTCCAGGACTGGTTCTAGACAAGACACCATTTAACATTTGTAAGGTAGAAGCCTTAAAAAAAAAAAAAAAAAGGCAGCGAATTATGCTGTTTACCAGTCTGTCCTTCCAAGATTTTTAATAAGTAAGGAGTCACAATGATTTCTTCACTTTTGGGTAAAACTCAAAGGTGGTAGGTATGCAGGGTGTGGCAGAATGCAGTCAGATCTGTGACAAGTGTTCTGGGCGTCCATAGCATGGGAAGACTGCATCCTGGAAAGCAGCGACTCTGCAAAAATACTAGAGATCAGGCTCGTTACAGAACTTTACCAGTGCACCATGGGCTAATTTGATCCTTGGCTGATGTAATTTGTAAAATAAAACATTTTTCTCTTTGTACAGCATTAATGATAGTAATACTCAAATTCTGTATCTGGTTCTAGTTGTCATGTCTTTAAAAAGACTTTTGAAAACCTGCAGGAGGTGTAGAAAAAAGGGCCACAAGGATTATTAGTGGTGAAAAATATCCTGGTAGTGATTTAATGTGGAAAGGGTAGGGCATGAGCAGCTTTTGTTTTCTGATTTATTTTTTTTTCCTGCATTTGTTTTATTTTTAATTATTGGATCCCTATCTAGATAATTTTAGGGTAGGCTTCATCTCATACAAAGACAAATGTCCAAAGATGGAGTGATGTGTCAGGTCCATCTCTGAGATAGATTGCTGTGTTGGTGATGGAGGGCAATGTCACTGGTGATAAGAAGTAGGCAGCTGGCTTTTAAACACTGGTAAAAAATGATCAAGAGAAACAGGCTGAGAAGGTTATTAAAGTTATGGAGTTTGGTGGTTTTTTTTAACATGAATTAAATGGCAAAGAAAGGGGTTAAAATGGCAAGGAAGCATGCAGGGGAGATAACCATTGCTTACCTCCCTTCAGAAATATTTCTCAATGTCAAATTTTGTTGATTGAAGCCCAGGAAAGAGGAGGATTTTGACTGCCTGGATGAGTATTTTAGCTATCTGACATCAAAAGGAAAGGACTGCTTTTTATGCATGTAGTGCATATTCTTTCTACAGGGCTTAGACATATAGGTTCTTGTTGAATGTACTCAGCCTGCAGGCTGGGGGACTGGCAGGATGGTGGCTCATCAGGGAAGAGCCTCTTGGGAAAGCCTTGTGTGGGAGGGGAGGTAAGAGGTTTGTTTGGCTCTGTGCAGAGCTTAACCTGGTAGCTGCATATCTCCAAGGAAATGTCAGAGAGGAGAACTGAAATTTCCAGTTTGGGTAAGGAGTGGGAGGCTTGGAATGGGAGGTAGATCCCTTTGGAGAGGATAACTGATTTTTTTTTTTTTTTTTTTTTTTTTTGTGGCTGCCAGTGAGCAGAGCACCCAGGAGCAAAGAGGAAGAGGCACAAATGCCACTGTTAAAAAGGCATTTTTTCCTCAGGATCCCTTCTGCCTTTGAAAAGAAGTGGGAGAGAGGGCCCCAGCCAGAGCGGTCAGCAAAAGTGCCGAGTGAGGTGCTGGCAAGGGTGGGATTTTTAGGAGGAAGGAGGTCAGGAGGTGCCTGTTGGCTGAAGCTGATGCAATGACTGAGAGCGCTGGCCAGGACAAGTTTTGTGTTAAGAAAGAAGGGCTGGCAGAAGAGCTGGAAAACATCTGGGGTAGAGCTGTAGGAAAGGAGTTTGCAGACAGCTTAAACTAACCATACCCCGACAGGACGAGAAGAGGCTGAGCATCTTAGCTGCCTTGACAAGAAAGTATCTTCTACTAACTTTATTTTGCTTCCCTTTTTTTTTGTTTTTTTGTTCTCTTCCTCCCATTTAGAGAGTGAGAGGTGTAACTAGGACCACTGGCTGAAGATCTAATAGGAAAGGTGAATGGCTGCAGCTCTTCAAACCAGTAAATTGCCCTCCCCACCATTAGAGAAGGTGGCGGATCTGTTGCAGTGTCCAGCCCAAGGCAGGTCACGTGTCCAGGCAGTATTTGTTAGCAATGTACAAGTTACTTTTCTGCCTTTCACGGTACTTAGGCAATGAGCAATAATTTGTGGTGTTCAGGTTAACAAACTAATGCATCCAGTGGTCCTTCTGATCAGCTCCAGGAAGCCCGTTTTCTTATTTTACAAGCAGATACACCATAAGGAAAATAGATTTTGTCACTTTTTCTTCTTAAATGTCAAGGGAAAGTGGGAGGAGGGCAATAACTTAATTTTGTCAAGATTTGCTGATTTTCAAGCAGGTTTTGTGGCAAAGCAGCAAGTAGGAGGGGAAGGTTAAAGTGAGGAGGATGTGCAAGAAGGGAGGAGGGAACCTCTTTTTGGCGATGCAACTGTTGACTGAGTAACTAAACAGTAGCCTGGAATGTTACAGTGCATGTATATCTGAGCTTGTTCAAGTAAAGGTTGCCTGAGTTGTTTGGCCCTTCCTTTAACTACCATTTTGGGTTTTTCTAAAAGTATGGCAGATACTTTTTCCATATCACATCACTGTAAATGGCAATCAGAGTGGAAGATTAGAATGTTGCAGGAATTATATGCTCATTTTTAGAAGTTTCAAAGGCTTGAATAATTACAAGTCTTCTTGAATAGCATGTTGTTTAAAGCTTAAGGTGAATAAGGAAGACCAGAATCTTGTGTGTGTGTTTGGCTACACACCCATTTCAGGCTGCCTTTATTTAGATTTGGTAATGAAGGACAGGTGTTATGTTAAAAATCGACATACTTCATTTTGAGGATGTAAGTTTTCTGAGTATTCTTTGGAAAGGAACTGAGCTGGCGATTTCTCTTTCAGAAATAAAACTATTGGATACATCTGAAAATGGCAAGTAGCTTGAAGTGACAGTAGGACTTCTCCCAGTTGCTGTGTTCTAAATTCCTTCTCTTCCCTGGCAGTTCATCACATTTATTAAAATGCTCTGCCTACATACTGACTGTGCTCAAAGCAGTGGGCTTTGTGTGTGGTTTTGTATGTGTTTTCCTGGTGTGGTTTCTAGAAGTGCTTTGCTAAGTGCTTGGAAAGCTGTTGTAGTTCACTGTTGGATTTGTATATAAGAAGTCCCTGAACCTTGTGCTGGATACAACTTGCAATGCTTCAGACTGTGTTCTTCTGAAGTTCTGGGCCATGGAGGCTGCAGCTATATGTAAGATGATAGTAAAATGTGCAGTGACTTTTTTTTCAGGCTTGGAAACCAATTGCTTTTCTTTCTCATTATTTCTTGTGTGATGAGATTAATTTGTCCAAACTGGTAAGTACTAACTGAGCCAGGAAGTGCAGAGAGTAGAAAGGGTTAAGAGGTGAATTTTGTCTGTCTTTGCTAAGACAACTTGTGCCACCACAGAATTTTAGAAGCTTATTGGCAGAATGGAGCTGTTGGTTCCGGTTTTATACAGTCAATCTAAATAAAGTCTGACCCTTATTTCTTGTCTTTTAGGCTTGGCTAACATTACCTTGCACCAAATTCCTAGGCTGGTTGGTGCTTTCTCATGGGATCCCTGTGACTGACAAAGGAGAGATTGTTATGGTCGGCATTTGCCTTGACAGCTCTTGGCCTGGGCACAGACAGATGCAGTTTCCAATGCAGCCGCTCTTTTGTAGGACTCTCCTGCCAACAGGAGCTGTGGCAGGGGGAAAGTGCCCGAGAGATAGTTTTTATAGTATTTGGAGTTGATGTTGTGTTCCCCTATGAAAATCAAAACCACGTAGCCCCAGCTACTATAGAGAAGGGAATCTGTCAAACTTTGCTTTTAATTATGGAGCTCTAGAGTGGTTCATTTACCAACTGTATTCAGGAAAACAAAATCTGTGTTCTAGTTAACTTCCTAGCAAAGTCCTAAGCGCAGAGAAAACCACTGTTTTGACGCAGTCCAATAACTTTGAAGCACACTTTTATGGTACTACTTCAGATTGGTTCAGTAGGCTTTTGTTTATGTAATAAAATAACATATGTAACATATATGTCTTTATCTCTATAACAGAGCCTGTTTGGCTTTCATACATGGTCCTTGATTTAATAGTTTAAGCTTCCACAACACTACATCTTCAGTTCTAAACAGCAGTAAATCCATAGTCCAAATAAGCAAGTGACGTGATTTGGGATGGCTACAGAGCTATATGTAAGCCATTGTAATTGTTGATATATTTGATAAATGCATTTCCAGTAAACTAAAAAAAAAATACTAGTACATATTTATCATCTTGTCTTCTAGAAGGTAGTAACAATTCTGTTTAAATAATTGAAATCTATCAGTTTCTCTATGGTTTGGAAAAGAGCATCCTGTAAATATCGCTACAGCTGGAAATGCTGCATTTTGCTTACACTAATACATGGCTATATGCAGAAATAATGACATTTTTAGATTCTTCATTTGCCTGAGCTCATGATTTCCTGTTGGTAGCTTTCCATTTCCCAAGCAATGCCACTTTCTCATGCAAGCATCTTCTGGAAATAGTATTGAAAAGTCATATACTTACAGACTGACAGATTTAAATTTTTTTTTTCTCCTTTCCTTTGAAACTCGTATTAATGACTTAATTATCAAAGTGTAATGATGTTCTTGCTTGACTTTTTCTGATCGCAGGAAAAACCTCTTGTAGGGGAGCCATAATCATGCTGTCCTTGGCTTGAGTTTAAGTACAGGAGTTTCCATGTAACAAACTGTATGCTCAGCTTGAATAACGTGTCTTAGTGTAAAGAAGTACTGTTTAATTGTAAAGCTTGTTGAAATATTTTTCATCTGGGATTTTTTCTGCTTGCTTTTTTTAGTACTGAAAGTGAAAAACCTTTTCTGTCACATTTTTACTAGCAGAAAAAAAACAAAATAGGGGGATGGGGAAAGGAAGCAAGATAAAATTTAAATTAAAAACACATCTGATACTGTTTTCTGTATCACTTAAAAAGCAAGTTGAGATTCAAAAAACAATTATACTGTTTCATTGCTTTTTATTTTAACTCGTTTAAAATTTAAATGTGGAGAAGTGGAAAGGATTTCTTGGGTCCCTCACAGTTTGGGCTGTAGATGGTAAGAATTCCTTTCATAAACTTCCAGCTTAAAGCAATCAGTATTTCTGCTCCCCCTGCTTTTGGAAAGCTGTAATAGAAACATATAATGCATCTGTGATGCTTAGAAACTTGAAGAAACTTTCTATAATAAATGAACGATAGCAAGTTTATATGTCTGTCCTTGTGGTTAATGGCTGCTTAGTTTAAATAGTTCCTCATCCCTTGTGTGATGCGCAAATTACTCTGCCTTATGTCTATTCTGGGAGTGACCATATCTCTTCTTTGATCTGCATGTGTGAAGCTAAATAAGCCAAGGTCCGTTAGCCTCTTTCCCTGAGATGATCTCTCCATCCCTCTTCTGGAGTGTCCCATGCCTTCAGGCATAGCTGTCTACTTCTGTGCCTATTCCCTACCATATTCTCACCAGCAGTGCAGCTAGTTCTCACCTCCCTGTTTGTTTAGCTTTCTGCTGAGGTGTTCTAAAGAACCTCAGACCTCTCCAGGCACTATATCCCATCTTCTGAAAACGCAAAGGGAAAAGTGTGCATAAAGTGCTCTTGGGACCGGTGTCCAGTCTCTTGGAAAAGCATGCAAAGCTCATCCTTTCTTCTTTTTAAAAGCAGAAACCTCAATTTAGTGTCATTGTTCTGCCAAATGTGAAACAACTCTGACTTCTACGATCTTTTTGTGGACTTCTGTGATTAGTGTGAGAGCAGATCTGACATGCTGGGCACATACATAGCTGGCATGTGCCTTGGTTTTGAATCTTTCTGCTGCCTTCCAACCCTGTTTCACTGAAATGGCTCTGCAGGATTATTGAAATGGAGCATATCCTGGCAGAGATCTGTATTGGGAAATATTTGTGGCATATGCATGCTTGTGAGGTATTTGTGTAATGAGCAAGAGCATACCATACATAGTTCAGACTATTAATATGGAGCAGAGGAGTGTTGCACTCTGAATTTCCTCATCTAGCAGGCAAGAGCCTGCCACTTCTGTCAGTGTGGTAGCAAACATCGTGGCAGAACTTACTGATCTTTCCTAAGCATCTAGAGAAAAGCCTGTGTGTCTCACTATCTTTAGAGATGCTGTCAGAGATGTAGCTTGCTCCTGCTCGTTAGTCTGCAGAGAAGGGAGCAGATGGGGAAAGTCAAGAGTTTGCCAGTAAAAGGCAAATTCTTATCTAATGATCTGGTGTTGGCTTGAAATTGTGGGGCTTTCTTATGAAGTTGTTCATGTCTGTCTCATTTACAACCTTAAAATATTTGTAATGTTTCATTTTGCTGTGGAGGGAAGCCACAAAAATATTTTTGCTTTGCTTCAGGTAAAAATAATGTTTTCGAAGTAGCTGTCTGTAACCTTAATGGCAGCTGAGACCTCTCTGAGTCTGTGTACCATAATTTAACGACAAGTGGGCAGTGTGGACGATCTAGCTCCAGTGACACATTCATAATTTGCCTTATTATTATTATGTTACATCTTGTAGCAGTAGCCAAAGGCACAGCTTGGTTTAGTCCAACATATAAAACTTTGATAGCTAAAAGGAAATTTAATAAAGATGTAAATATAATCTGCCTACAGAAGTTGTAGTGTTTTTTTCAGCCTGTGACAAGAAGGAAGAACTGCACTGCAGAGGTGACAAACTCATTCTGTGGTGACAGCCACAAAGCGGTTTTTAATTATAGCTCATCAAACATTATGTAAGATTAAAGCTATTCATTAGCTTTAGTACACCAAAAATTTCCCCCAATAGCAAAGAGAGGTTTGAAGGTGAGTAATAGTGTGTTGTGTTTTTTTTTTTAAGTAAGCAAAAGTAAATTACAGCAGCTCATTCTAGAGCCCATCTGTATTCTTTGTTTGCCTGATTGTTTATATATGTGGGTTTGTGGCTTGGCCAAGGCATTCCCAGTCTTTGAGGCTTTTAATTCTTAGTTCTGAATGTCTCACTATTACTACAGAAGAACTTAGCATCCTATTGGTATAGCTGGATGTCACATTTCTGAGGCTTTATTTCAAATACTGGAGGGTTTTTCCTCTCTTTTTTTTTCTTTGTTTAGGATTTTTTGTTTTGTTTTTTTAAAAAAAAGAACCCTAGTATTAATTTCTAGTAAGTTCAGATTGAATAAGACGTTTTGGGATTGTGCCATACACTACAACCTGAATGGGAGTTACTTCTCTCCTTTTTTTAGTCTGTAGAACTGATATCTGGCTACAAATGTTTGCTTTTTGAACAGATTTGATGCATATATGAAATTGGCTTTTGGAATAGTTTGTTCCTGCTTCTGTATAACTGGTCACTTTTCTTGTTAAGAGAGGATTGCAAGAGTCAGAGTTGGGGGTAGTTTTGAGTTTTGGTGTGGTTTTTATTTTTTCCTTCCTCCTGCTCAGCAGGTGAGAAGGGAGTAGAGGACAGTGACTGCTGCAGATGCAGATCAACATGGAAAAGCAGTAGCATTCCAGTACTTAAGTGTGCTGGAATGTACTGGCAGCGTACAAAGTAGGGAAAGAGGCACAAGTTTAGACACTTGTCTGCTGTTATGATTTTTGACCTTCACAGAGAAGAGTTAGGCAACCACTGCATACCAGTCCTTGTAGCAATCATCTCCCTTATGCAAAAAGGTCTAGTTGCTGCATAGCAAAGTTGGTTCCTGAGCTTTCACAAGCAGAACTTCCACTTTTTCTACTTTGAATACACCTTATACATAGTCATTACAGCAGCATGTGAGAAATTTTCTTGACCCTTCCTACATTACAGTGGGGATTCTAATTTTCTCTATTCAGTTTTTCATTCTCCTGTTAGTGTATTGATCCTGACAGGAATTGATAGCTCTGTTTGTCATCTCGGTGTTACTGAATCTTCCTCCCATGCTCAACAGCTAAAATTCAGCTGCTTTTTTTTTTCATGCTGGTTTGCTTTTTGCATGTCTCAATCCAGTTTCACTTTCATATAAAATTTGTAGGTTGTCTTGAAACCATTCTGCATGATAAGAACTGCCAATGGGAATGAAGCTGCTGAAGATCTCTGCATCTGAAAGGTGACCTGTCAGCTTCATCCCTTTCCTTTGCCACCATGGTAAAAGGCTGATTTACAGCTTGCCATATTAATCACCAGTCCTTTTAATGCCTCTGTCATAATTTTGAGGTGCTGGTTCCCATTTCTGTACAGACTAGAGCCCAGGGCTGAGGAGGGAGCAGGTTGGTTGCTGGTTTGTCACAGGCATGAGCAGAGCTGCACAACTGAAGCAGTTTTCTCAGGAGCTGTGGAAGGAACTTCCCCAGGAACTTGGAGCCCTCTCAAACCTCACTGCTTGCTGTTCCAAGCACAACACCACTTTTCAACCACGCTTTCTTTAACCAAAACACAAAGCCAATCTCCCCAGAAGAAAACATTTCATTTTGAGTATGAGTGGAGAAGGCAGGAGAGAGTACAAACTGTCTGAGACAGTATAATTATATTGCCTTATGCACTACATACCACTTTGCCTGCTTTTTCCATCTGCTGAGTCTCTGACCGCTGCTGGCACTGCAGGAACCCGGGCCTCCTGGTTATTTCAGGTCGCTAGCAGGTTTTGGTGCATCCTCCTCAGCCTAGCTCACGTGATTCGTACCTATGGGTAGAAGTTAAGTCCAGTTTGTTACTCGGTATTAGTGTTGTGCCCAAGTGCAACAGCCTGTTTGCTGACCAGTGCCTGGGAGAAGGGGTCTCAACACAGCAACCTGAATTGCTGCTCTAGGGCCGTTTTTCTGTGACCATAATTTTTTTATTTTGCTTTCTGATTTATTTCTTTTGTTACTAATTTTCATCCTCTTTAGGAGGCATTTTAAAACATGGTTAGTTATTTTTAGTCATTTACAGACAACCGCATAGTTAGAAAGCCCCATGAAATCAGTTTATGCTTTATAGGTTTTTAAGTCTTGTATTTGGATATTTCCTGCTCTGCATGTGCTTCTTGTTTTCACTGTCTTCTGTAGTCCTTCATTAGTGGGGTTTGGGTTTTTTGTTCTTTTCAAGTATGGATACACTACAAATGTGCCAGTAGTTACTGACCTAGTTGCTTTGCCAGTCATATTCCCAAACTGCCTGTTAACTCAGCTGTGTAACTTCAGCTGTTAGACTTCAGAGGCTTACAGCTTACATAGCATTGCCTTGGCTTATAGCTGGTGCACTGTCTGGTGCAAAAACCTCCCTGTTCTTAGTTTAGAACACAATTAGTTATGAATGAAAGAAACCATGGATTTCCCATTTTCTGTTGCATTCCTACACTGCTCTGCTCAGGCCTTTCCCACCAAAATGAGTTCTGAAGCCCACCAAGCACCTTTGTTCAAATTGCATTGCTCTTGTTCCCATTTGTGCTGACCCGTGTAAAGGAGATGTACTGTCCTTATGGCTCTGACTTTTGAACAAATCGCTTGTTCCAACTCTTTTCTAGAGGCAGCAACCAGCTACTGTGTTTCTCTGTCTTGTTTTAAAGTAGCATTGCTTTGCTCTTGGATCTACTGAATTGGTTTCCTCTTGGAAAGAAACTACAGGGCTGCCTTTGCCAATTAACTATGACAAAATACTGCCTTAGTATACAGTGTAGGTTAACCAAGGATTTCAGAAAAGAAATATGGGATACCTTTTGATGGGTAGGCATTTGTTCTTTGGTGGGGGGGGTTTAGTATGGAATAGGAATTCAAGAACATTCCAGGGTTCAGTTCCTTCCTTCTGAAAGTTTTCTTCCTGTCTAGTTTTAATATTGACAATTTTTTTCATCCTAAAAACGTGTAGAGCTCTTAAGTCCTAGCCAAGCACTTATTGTCCTTTGACAAAAAGAAAAAACTATCTAGAGAATGACTTCAGGCCTCTGACATGGCTTACTCATGTAATAGACTATCTTTAGGAACATTAATAGCCATATTTTAAATGAAATTTCTATTATTGGTCTCCTAGATTGCTGGTTGCAATAAAGTCAACCAAGGGAGAGCAATCAGATTGAGTTTGTTACTAGGAATATCTAAAAACAAACCACAAAAGCTAATTTTAAGCAGTGGGTTGCAATCTATGTTGTTTGGTTTAGAACCTCTGGAGCAGTTCCTTTCCAAACATCTCTATTTTGAACTGGTATGTGAGACTGCTGTGGCTGCTCTTTCAGTCTCCTTAACTTAAATGCTATGGTGACCATTAAAAGTGAATAGGAAAAAATAACATTTACAGAACTAAAAAAAATTTCATTTCTTAGTACAGTGGATTCCCTTTAAATAGGGAGGGTATGTCTCAAGAGTTGGGTGGGTGGTGTGTGTGTGTACCATGTTAATTGGCTGAGACCATAATGAACGACCTCATCTGTGATCTTCCCAGAAGCTGAAAAGAAGGCAGGCTTCTGTGGTTTATGTCTTATTTGGTTTGGGAAAGCACGAGTTGAACTTGGAAAGGTTTCTACTATCTAAAATGTTCAACACGTGGCCTCTGGAAAGTTTAGAATGTCTTTACCTACTGGTTTTTATTTCAACCTTTTTAATAAATTTTTCCAGTAAGAATTTGTTGTACTAAGGCTTTTCTGCTCCTATTTTTTTAACATTGAAATAATGTTAAATGGTTGATGTTATTGCTTCTACTACTTTTTAGGCTGCATGCAAAAGGGAGGAAGCTCAGAAGTCACAACTGTTCAGACCAATACTGCTTCAGGATACTTCCTGACACCCAGATGGGTCTAGAGAATATGATTGTCCACTCAATTCAGCTACTTGTCAGTTTTCTGAGGCAGAGAATTTAGTACCAAGGCTATTCATATTAGTTGAATTGTTTTATAACTTTGTATTGATGTTAACTTCTGAAACCTGCTGTCCACTGCAGTGTGCGCTATGCAAATAAAAAAGAAAAATCTTTTTCCCACAGAGAAGTATGCAGTCTGAGGGTGATGCTGACCCTGTTCTGGGTAACTTAGACTATAAAGCAAGACCTGACCTAGTGATAAACGTATTTTGTTTAAATCCTGTTAATAAACTGGCTCTAACAGTGCAGAGTATCTGTCAAGCTCCTGAAAATGTTTTTTTCAGACCTAATTCACGTCTGAGGTGAGAGGCTTGATGTATGTTTTACGTAAGGAGAAGCATGTCTTCAAAGAGCTGTTAGCTGTTTCCTGTGGGACAAGCCTTAGTTACCTTTCAGGTAATAAATGATCACCTGGACTCGCAGCAGGAGCTCATTTTATGAAGTGGCTTTGGGAATATATTGTGTATGTCAGTGCTTTAATTAAGTGTTGCTACTTTTTTGTTTGTTTCCTTACTTCTTTAGGAAGTAAAATGACTTAATTCTGGTAATGTTAAGAGACATGAACCCATGGGAGTGAATCTAGAGGAGGGCCACAAAGATGATCAGAGGGCTGGGGCACCTCTCCTGTGAGAAAAGGCTGAGAGAGTTGGGGTTGTTCAGCCTGGAGAAGAGAAGGCTCCAGGGAGACCTTATAGTGGCTTGCCAGTGCCTAAAGGGGCGTGCAGGAGAGCTGGAGAGGGGCTTTTTACCAGGGCCTGTAGTGACAGGACAGGGGTAATGCCTTCAAGCTGAAAGAGGGTAGATTTAGATTACATATAAGGAAGAAATACTTTGCTATGAGGGTGGTGAGCCACTGGCACAGGTTGCCCAGAGAAACTGTGGATGCCCCATCCCTGGAAGTGTCCAAGGCCAGGCTGGATGGGGCTCTGAGCAACCTGGTCTGGTGGAAGGTGTCCCTGTCTGTGGCAGGGGGTTGGAACTAGGTGATTTTTAATGTTCCTTCCAACCCAAACCATTCTGTGATCAATACTGAAGAAAGCTCTTCATTTGGCTGTTTTGTTTTTAAAGCTGCTCTTTATAAACCCCTGGTTTATATGACCCCAGACTTCAGCTGTGTTAGAAATGTTTTCCTCCTTGCCTGAATAAGTCTATGCAAATTTCCCTGGCTTTATGCTACATGCCATATCTCTCTGCTGGGAAACTGTGAAGAACGAGTATGTCTTCTATCCCTGTGCCCAGTGTGCTTCTTGCTAGTAAGCAGGTCAGCACTACAACCCACAAGAAGTGTGCAGCAGTTTAGTATCCTTCCTGCCCGCATTCACGAGTAGGTAGGAGTTTATGGATTGAGCAGAATGCAAGTGGTGTGTACAGAGCCACAAACCAAAACTGCTTCTACCAGTGTGCAGTGTGGGATACACCCAACATGCCAGAGCTGAGTACCTGTTGCAGTGTGCATGTTAGTTTGGGCAAGGGGCTAATAAGGTCTAGGATTGCTAAGGGGCAGTGCAGAATGTTAGCAGGCAATTCTTATTTTGTGAGTAGGCTGTCACTTTCACTACATATCAAATCTATAGCAAAGTCAACTGTGATCACGCTGGGTGTCTTTGCATTACTTTATTGTGACCTGAGCTGTTCCTTCTCTGGCAGGATGAATTATGCAGGTATGTAGAAGGTTTAAGGGACAGACTTAAGCACCTTCAGTTTTCTCTTTCTAACAATGCAGTGACATGTAAACCATGTGCTTTTTTTATTTTATGTATATTTTAATTGCAATTCAAATAGACTATACTGATGCCATATTAGAACAGCTCTATTTTTTTGATAGCTATACTGTACTGATGGCACTTTCCTTTAATTTTCAATACTTGTCCTGTTTGGATAACTCAAAAGCCAAGCGTCTTCCATAATATTAAAGACTAACACCCCCAAAAGTCCTAGTCAACTCCATACTGTCTTTAATAAATTAATTAATTGGCAGGGAAAGCCATTTACACATGTAGACCTGCTCATAGTTTGCTCTTAAGATGTTATAAATGAGGAAGGAAAAACTAGTTCAAGCTCCAAAAGTATCTTAATTTACAATTAATCAATGAGTAAGAGGAGAAAGTTAAATGGCGTCTAGAAATAAGGTCCAACACCTACTGACTTTTAAGAGCTCTGTTCAAGTGTACAGTGCTGTGTAAAAAAAAAAAAAAAAAAAAAATCCCAATAGCATTCCCCTGCATGTGTTACCAAAATCAAAGGTCTGTAAGTTACCGGTACTTGTTATCTAGACAACTGTAGCATGAGGATACCTGAAGGGAGTGTTCCCACTGTGGCCAACCTGCACTCTTCCTTTCTCCCCCTTAGCTTTCTGCTGTCTGTGCATGCCCTTAGTGCTTCAGCCTTTGGTTTTTGGTCCTTCTGCCATTGCTGTTGTGGAGGTTCTAGGCTTGCTGTCTGCCACATGCAGATGGGGTGCTGCAGTGCTGCTGCTTTCCACAGTAAACTCACGCATGTTACTTAAGTGTGTTATACTGCAGGTGTTGTGAAATGTGGGGAGAGGGGGGAAAAATCGCCACTACCAACAAAGCCAGAAGGATTACTGTGCAACGGTAATATTACTGTGAAGGATTAGAGCAGCGGCTGATGTTGAGGCCAGTGCATTGCACCTCTGAAAATACTGTAAATGCTGATTCTTACTCTGCAGAAGGGAAATGTGCACTCAGGCAGCTAACACACTGCTCATCTACCCACCAGCCAAAGTGGTGTGGCAGGTACCAGCTGATGGGTCAGAGGCAGGGCTAAGCAATGTGAGCGGCTCAGTTACACAGTCAGCTTGAGGCAGAAGAGGTTGTCAGTAGTTTCTTATAACTCGGGATGATCTAGTGATTAGAACATCACCTTTTTTTGGTGCGTGCAATCTTGGTGGTTCATACTGACATAAAAACTTTCTCTGGATTGTGAAGTTCAAGGCCTGTGAAAAATGACTTTACTGGACCGTTATGAAGAAACCAGACCAAAGTAAGCATCTGTCACTAATCAAAGTGTTCCTACGTAATGACTGTCTGAAGTTCCCTAGCCTGTGTGAGTGACAGGTCTGTGCCCAGGCATGTGCTGGAGAGCTGTGGTTGGAATGCCTAATTCTGCATGTGCAAAAGGAAACTTGGGAACAGACGTCACCCTACTCCCCAAGCTAGCAGAGCTGCGATACTAACATTGACCACAATAAGATTACATTTTGTAACGTTGTGCTTGAAGGCAAACTGCTGATGTCCTAGAGAAAAAAGGAAAACTTGTTCCAGCTGCTTTCCTAGTAGGGCACCCTGAACTCTCCTGTTTGGCTGACTTGGGCTGTCCTCCCTTGGATACTGTGCAGGGGAAGGGAGGCTGAAGAGCAGGATTGTAATGCAGATGTGATGAGAGCAGGTTGCTTCAAGCAGGAGGAAATAACAGCAACAGTATTATAGATAGGCAAGGAGATAAAAAGGCAAATAAAAGAAAACAAAACTTTTAAGAGGATTGGTGATAATTGGATTTGACCAGTGTGCAGAGGAAATTTGAATTGAGTCAAGTTTGTCAGACCAGAAGTTTGTTGTAAAATGTCCTAGCTCGTAGGTGTCATTTTTATCACACAAAGCATCAAATTAAATGAAGCATTGTCGGTTGGTGAGACGTATGGAAATTATTAAATATTTTCTTCTGCTATCCATTTTTAAATTTGGTAGTACTATTAAGAGCAGCAGTGAGTAGCTAGTACTATTGACCAGGCTAGATCCTGTTTGCAGGATGTACTGAGCAGGCTGGATCAGAGTTTTTCAGTGCTCAAGAGATGAGGGGTTAGAGTGGGATCATTTTACTGATCTATAATTTAGGTCATTGCAGAGCCCAAGCTATTAAATTTATTGTCAAAAGATGGAATTCTTCCAGAAAGATGTGTATGGTTTTGGTTGGTGTGTTTTTCTTTTTTTTTTCCTGTTTGGGTGGGTTTTTTTCTTTGGCTGAGGTGCCTGGTATTAGACACACAATCTTCCTCTGAAGGCCTTCAAAATCGCTTCCCTTCCTCTCACTGGGTAGGTAATATAGGCAGTTATCTTGGAAAACCTGCTTCTTTAGGCACCAACAATAGGGTGACTAAGTCTGAATCCCATCCTAGTTTTTACTTATGTATAGTCTGGTGTGTCACTTTGTACACAAAAGTAACAAAAGTTATGAGTTTTTATAGCATGACATCTTATTCAAATCTACTGTACTTTTCTGTCCTCTGAAGACTAGAAGGGTAGTTCTGGGTCATAGCTGATGCACGGGGCGATATGGTATAATAGAAGCTGTTACTTCTGTAGAAAAGCTGTCCAACTTCTAGCTAGAGCTGCTGTTTTTAGGCATGGTTTTGGAAAAAAAAGTAATTTTCCAGATGGCTGTAATTACTGCACAAAACATTCCTATGAAGTTTTACTCTTTCTATGAAGTCTTCCTCTTTTTTTGTACTTAAGCAGTATTTTCTTCCTAGTCCTATTGGCTATATGTGCTGTGTTGGTACTTCTCCCTCTTAATGTTGTTAGCGGAAGATAACTTTTAGAACAAGGGAGAACTTCTCTGAGGGGCAGATCTGGGACATGAGAGTGGGAACTTGCTGTCCGCACAGGGAGCTGTGAAAAATGCTGTCTCTTACAAATATTTGCCTGGAATTTGGTGGTTATTGAGTCACAGGAACAGGGAGAGCTGTGGGTAAATTAGCTAGGCTTCACCCAGCTCTGATTGCTGTTTTCGGCTACTAGTGTATCTGCTTTGCAGTTCAGGTGTAGCATACAAAGGGATGGTACTTGTGTATGTATTGTCTTATAGCTAAGGTGTGAGCTGGTGGTTAAGACCTGAGCTCTGCTGTTAGCACGTGTAACAGACAGTAAGAGGATTTGTGGTGGGTTTTTTCAGTCCTGTGCACTTTATTCCTGCACCTGAGACTTGTAAAGCACAATGGAAGTACAGCACTGGGCAGTGCACCAAGTATGCATTTTGCCATAGTTGCAGGGAAAAAGACAATTTTTATTTCCTGTTGATCGGTGGAAATAAGAGACTTGCTCAGCTGGTCTCTCCAGATGTCTTGGTCAGAACTGGGGCTCTACTTCCCTTGCTCATGCTCACATTTTGTTGGTAATTTTGCAACCTTTAAATGTCATTTCTAGCTTTAAGTTTCCAAGGCTTCCCCCCCCCAACAAAGAAGAAACCTACAGAGCTCAAGCTTAGTGGTGTTTGGGCTTTGTGTAAACACAGCTTTTGCTTTTCTGGGAGAGTCAGCTGTGGAGAAGGAAAAACCTTGTGGTATGTTAGTTTCAAACTGCTCCTTACTGATTTATTGCTATTGTGGAGACAGTGCGGAGTGAGGTAATTCATCAGTTCCTTGTAAGCAGAGAGGAGCAAAGAATAGGAGGAAACAAGGAAAGGGGTGGAGGGGGAAAGAGCCGGCGAAGAGAAAATAAAAACAGGGGGAAATGTAAGGGATGGGAGGAAAGGCACAACAAAGCAGTTGATTTTTGACTGGGTGGTTTGTGAGTTTCTGGAAAGTAAAAGATGTTACCTTAGAGAGCAGTGGAATTGTCTGTGCCCTTATTATTGTGGCCTTCACAAGCTGGAACATGAGCGTCACAAGGGACTTCAGTGCTGGACAGTGTTCTGGGATTGTTGCAGCCGCAAGGTGCGTCCTCAGGTTACAACTGGCTTTGGTTAAGACCAGTCTCTTGTAGGTCAGCTACATCTTTATCTTGCTTTAAGACCTATTCCAGATGTTCAAGTCTCCCGCAATGAAGGGAGCCCGGGGTGAATCTGGCAGAGTTAGCGCCGGCGAGAGGGCAAGGTGTATGGGTGGGAATCAGCCTAAGGCTTATGGTGGTTTAAATGCAGGTGGCTCCTGTGGCCAGTAGTGCAGCTCTAGTTGGTATGGCCAGCAGTTGTGCCAAAATAGTCAGCATACCCTAAAGCAGGTATCTATAGCCATGATGATAATAGGAGCCTGTAGCTGGAAAACGTGAAGGTGTCTTCTTAGCCATATTGATTTGGAGTAGGACTTAACTGTGTTGAGCTGCCTGCCTTGGCTGATGAGCGCTACCTGCATAGCCCTGTGTGTACCCATGGTTTTGAGCATGAATTGTGTTAAAGGTGGTGGCTACAAGGAGCAGGATACTCTGTAAAATCTGAAAACTTGGTAACCATCAGCTTGCTTCCAGTAGAAGCAAAAGCTGAAAACATCCAGCCAGGAAAAGGAGTTTGAGTTTGTTACTGATTCTGTTTTCTGATAACAAAAAAAGCCAAGTTAACAGGATGTTGCTCCTTCACTCTGAAAATCTTCTGGTAGTTGCCAGCATTTGCTGAAATAGTTACTCATATCACAACTCCTTTCAAGAAAGATCACATTGCTTTTTCTGCATTCAACTGTCAGTAGAAAGGAAAAGTTTGAGATTTTTTTCAGTTACCCTTCTTCCTTTGGTCATGATGCCAATAGGTTGTTTTAATCTGTGCTTGATCTCAGCGTCTTGCTACTGTTTCAGTCATGTAGTCTTAGTTCTGGTTTGTCGAAACTTGGGGAGGAGGAGAACAATGGAGTGTAGAGTATCGCTTTTCATATGGAGAAAATCTTTCTTATTCCTAGATTCTGTTTGCAGCTGATATTCCTGTCTCTAAAATACAGAGCTTAAATATTTCTTAGCTGTTGATAATTTAACCCATGGTTTTCCACAGTTTTGCATGGGCTTAGTGGTTGCCACAGAAACTCATGGATGGTACCTTGCTCTTGGCCCTAGTATTCGAAGGCAGGGATTCATTGCATTAGAGTTTATGGGAGTTTTTCAACAGGAATGGCATTAAAGTTCATGGGATTTTTTAATGAGGATCAAATGGGTTCATCACTTAAAGCAAGCCAAGGAGATGGGCAGGCTCATTCTCTCCAGACCAAAATATGTTGCATTCTTGCAGGTGATACACCTGTGCTACACTGTCTGGGCTTTTCTCCAGTATGACGAGGGGGTGGAATTTTCCTGCCCAGCACAGGGGAGAAGGCTTTTAAAATGCATATCGTGTTGGCCTAGCTGTTCCGCATTACCGTGAGGCCGTGTCTGCGGCTGCTGAGGGTGCCCGGGGTGTGCTGAGGGGCTGGGGCACCAGAGAAACAGGATGGTGCAAGGACCTCCCGGCTCTGGGCTGAGGTGCTCTGCTGCACCAGGGCTCATACAGTCGCTTGGACAGCAAACATTGATTAGGCACTTGAATTCTGAGCAATATTCTGTAGTATTGCCACATCTCTGTCCTTTTGTTCAATAGCCCCAAAAGATTACACGAGTGTTTTTGGGGCACAATGCAGTGGAATCCCGCTTCAGTTGTTATTGTACTCCGTACAACAAAATATACTACTTCTGGCAACAGCCAGGAAGAAGATCTTTTTGCCCTATTTTCTCCTCATTTCCCCCCGTCTCTTCTGCGTTCTCTACTGTCTTCCTTCTCACCCCTTTTTTCTTTTTAATAAAATGTTTTGGTTTATTATTTTTTTTTCCTCCATGCCTTTAAATCTTCCAGTGCTTTCCTTTCTGCCTGACTGCAGTTTCTTTCAGATGGAGTAAAGTGGGTGTTCTTGGTTTTTTTTTTTTACCTCTTTGAAATGTTTTCACCCTTGCCTATGGGGTCTGAAAAGCAGCCACACCCGGTTTATTTCAGGTTACTGCTGTTGGCAGTGCTTTGAGAAGCCACAATTGCACCAGAGCTGGTGACACACACAGGAGAATGCAGGGTCAGAAAAGTATTGGCACTGTCACATTTTTTAGTAGCTGTATTTCTGGGCATACATGAAAGGATTTTGCCCTCTGAGGTTTCTTCTGCATGGAGAGAAGATGAGCTTATCTATTTGTAGCATGTCTATTTGTAGTATTCTTTAGAAGTTAGTATCTTTTCCTCTTTACCCACCCACATTTGATAGGCAGTGTTGTTACATACATCCTTAGATCTGGAAGATCTCCATTGTTGTTCTAATATTTAAAATATTTTGTGGTCTGTGCCGTAATCAAACCAAGCTGAGTACGTTATTATGGTTTTTTCCCCTCTTATATAATACTCTAATTTCTCAGGAAAAGAAACAAGATAAATTGATAGCCAGGTATTTAGCAAAAAGATTTTTAGCTCCCACTAACAGTGACTTGTCCCAGAAGTAGTCCAGTAGATTTCTTTTACTCCTGGTGCTATTGTTTAAGTACCTTTTATTAGTGAGAAACCAGCTGTTCTTTCTTTTTTATTTGGGCATTGGAATGTTTGAATGTAACCTTTATATTTGTATATATTTTAATATTATACATACATGTGCATCTATATTAGATATTTATATATATTTAAAATATGGGGGGGTTATCAGTTAGGAAGGTAAAGCAAAGAAACACAGTGGCTATTCATGGGGTGGACTGAAGTCCCTGGAATAATTTTTTCAACTCAGGGAAGAGCCTGTTTCCCACGTGCTATACTGGCCAGAAGATTGAAGTTGCTGACAGTACTCTAAGGTTTTACATGTTTTTATCTCTTCTGGGCTGAAGCCGTGGAATAGCTTGAAAACAAGAACAGAGATGGTGGTCTTGGCATTGATGGTTAACCGGTGTAAGGACTTAAAGTTTGGGTCTGAAGAGTTCACGGTTGACCTATGTGTTGACAATACTTTCTGCAGTATACTCTGTACAAGCTAAAGTTTCTTATGTGTTGATAAGAGTTATGCTTGAAAAACAGCAGCATGTTATACTGGTGGAAGACAGAACGTGGCTTTACTGGTTGGGGTTGCCTGGAATTCAAAGGACAACTGATATCTGCTGGACTCATGCAGTTATTGTGGATCAGATTTATGAGTGAGCCTTCAGAGTTAGGTAGGTATCTGGCAGGATTTAAGAACTTAAGTCAGGCAGGCAGCAAAGCTCTGTAAGTTAGTAATCTCTAAACACCTAAACATATAAATCCAGTCTTCTGTGTGTTTGCTTGACATCTAGCAGAGACAATTATTCTACTTACCTCCCTGGTAAACTGGGATTGGTAAGTGAGAGATACTAAGTCTGCCTGTCAACTTTTATAATCATAAAATCTACCTAGTGGGTAAATTTTTATTCATTAATTTGTGTTGTGGGGGACTTTTGAATGTTCTTACCAGTCTATGGTACAGTTGCGTAATAAAAACTGGCAACACCAACAAAAAATAGTTGCTAACTAGTCAATTATGTCATGCAGGCTTCTTTCATATTTCCTTAGCCATATAATTCTGGGGATCCTTGGAAGAGCCTAGGAACAGAGAAAAATGGCATGCAAGTTCAAACTCTGACAGAGGGGGAAACAAATAATCCAAGCTTCAGGACTGTTGCTGAACACCCTCAGCCACCAACCTGGATCATGTGAACTAGCCCCTGCTGGCTTGGGGTCTTGGAGATTGCTAGTGATTCACAGGCAGTGACCTACGGCTGTAGCTACATAGGAAGGCTCAGAATTGCTTAGGTCAAAGTCAAAATAATCACTTAATACATGTGGCAGGCAGTGCCAGTTCCAGAGTGCAGTGTAGTAGCCTTTGCAGATGATTCCGCTTCAGAAATGTGCATTTTTTCCACATAAGTAAAAAAATGGGAGAATTTTTTTATTTATATATGTATTAATATTAAATATATAAACATACTTCATATAAAATATAGAAAATTGTACTGTGACAGATGTGTTTGACTTTATGTAGGAAGAAGTGTAGCCTGTATTATTTTTATATATACACAGACATATGCACACATATACTTAGATAAATATATATACAAAACTAAAACTGCACTATAACAGATGTGTTTGATTCCATTTAGTAGCCTGGATTATTTTAACTAGCATTACTTTGACAAAAAGGGGCAACAGGAATGAGAACTAATTTTAAATCCCATTTAAATTCCTTCCTTTGACTGAAGAGGGCTGTTTTCCATCATGTCAGTGAATTTGGATTAAGATAACTCCTTAAGGCAGATGAATTAAGTGTGGCTGATTAACTAGTTGTCTGGTAGGAGAGGGAACTGAAGCCCTTAATTTAGAAGTTAAACCTATTCCTGACCTAAAGCTGAAATTTAGATTCTGTTGAAAGCTCTATATTGAGTCTTTCTTGGTGGAAAAAGACCCACCAGTTAAAGCATGCTGTGTATGACTGTCTTGTTCAACTGTATTTTCTAGTCCCTTTTTCCTCGTAAACTGGTCGGTCGTGTATCTATAAAGTGTTGACAATGTAACTGTATCTCGACTGTGCAGTGCCATGAAATACTTGACTGCAGTAAGAGAACTCACGCTGTTTTATGATTTCTTGAATGACTTGCATGGAATAAAGTTGCATTATTTCCTGATTACAGTGTTTTTCACAGAAGTTTTCACAGTATTTCTGTTTCACTGTCTTCTGCAACTTCTTGAAGCCTGGAAAGAAAGAATTGTTCTATTCTTGACTTACCAGAGATAGTCAGCCATTTGTTGTCACTTGAAAATGTAGGCTGTGTAGGTGGACCAAAATCTGAGGGATTACTGTTCAGAAATCCAGTTTGTATTCACTTAATTCATTAATTGTTGTGCAGAAATAATGAAAGATTCCTTCCCCTTCATAGCCATCTCCCAGAATGCATAATAGTAATGTTTTAAATATATTAACATATTGTTACATCAACGTGACCGCAGTCACATTGCATTGCACATCACTAGAAAGCATGAGAGTACAATCTGAAGCTGTAAGGGACCACAGCTATGGAACAGTAAGAGTCTACACCTGTTTTTGACAGAAGGTGTGAGTTTTTTTTTCCCCTCCACTCATATCTTGTGAGTTTGCTTTGGTTTTGTTTTTTAAAAAAGCTTTGTTAAGCTTCATGATATGTAATCATGGAAGCTTATTACTTAGTTGCAGCAGTGTAGCAGGTGATGGTGAAGCAGGGTCTAGTTTGTGCTTTGGGAAAGCTTTGTTCTTTGTTCCTTTACAGGGATACCCAGTAGAGATGCTGCAGTGGGATGTGGTAGCTTTTTGTATATGTTTTCTAAGGCTGGGTGGCAAATTTCTTTATTGTTGCACTAATGCCACCAGCAACAACGGATATTCCCCCACCCCATAACGGCTGTAAGATTTCATTATTACAAGGTGTTTGGCAAGGAGGGGTGAGGAGGAATAGCTCTGTTACCACTTGAGGCTTCATTCAGGTTTTGCTTTCTGTTATCTCTGTGGCTGAGTTCGTCATGGATTATGTGCCAGCTGTGTAGGGCAACAAATTTCTGCCAGCCTGCTGGATGCCAGCTTGAAAGAAGTTTCACCTTGATTCACTTTTGCCTTACAGAAGACAAAGAGGGTGAATATTTCCCAATGAGGTGTTAACTGCAGTATAGTTGTGCTGCAAAAGAGCCTCTTTTGAAAGTCCTAGGCAGCAAGCTTTATTAACTGAAAGGTTAATATTTTCCTCTTTATCATCACTTATTGACCCACACTGAATAAATACATTTCTTTTTTGTTTGGATTATTCTTATTTGTCTTTATTAATGTTTGGCAAGCTTTTAGTCTGATTTGTGTCAGATTTTACATCTTCTCCATGAAACTTGCTAGGATATTTGTCTGCTGCGTGTATTAAAGTGTCCTTGACTTAAATTTATCTTTCTTCATTGCTCATCTGCTAGTTTCATTTGCTTGCTGCCATAAGCAACAGATGTGAAATAAACAGGGCAGGACAGCAAATAGCTCAGGTGTGTTTGATCACTGCTTCTCAAATACTTCATGAGTCTCTGCAAATGTCACATAAACCAAAGCCTGGAAGAAGAAAATTGTTTTTGCTGATACTCAGTGTTGAATGGAAAAGTATTGGTAATTGACAGTAAAGAAGCAGTCTAGCCTTAAAGATTTTGGGGTTTCATTCATATCGCTGTGTCAGACTGTCACGTCAAGGTCTCAGAATGACTGTGCAGCAGAAGTCCTGGTTTGTGACATGGAGTCATTATTCATGTGCCATTCTACAGAACTGTTGCCTCAGTTTCCTTTGAAACGGTGGGGAGTTTGTGTGTGGCCTCTCAGAGGAAGTGATCCAGAGCATCCCTGGAAATTAGGGTGTTTAATCTTTCTCTCCCCCTCTCCTGCCTGATGGCTGCACTAGAAATAAGTATGACTAGGCTCTGCACTTTTGGTGTCCTTTATGTACATTATGAAGGGCATCTTCTAATAAGTTAGACTGAACAGAGGGCTAACGTAAAATCTTCGCTTTGTTTCAGAGTATTTCGAGACCTGGGTGGATCCGTGTCCACAATTAATTGAATATCAAAGACTTCACAAACACTTCTTTGAACTCTCAGTGTGATTTCTTTGGGGGCAAGAAGTATGCTTCGGTTGAGCATCTGCCTAAGCCTAGTGTAATAAGCATTTATTTGTTGCAGTTCTGGAGGTTTTGGGAATAATTCATGGATAATAAACTTGGATATAAGCAGTTCCTGAAAGTGCAAATGAAGGGAGAAGGGGGGAAAAAAAAAGGGCCGGGGAGTGGGTGGGGTGGGCAGGGGAAACAACCACCACCGCCCCACCAACCATAACCGTGGTTGGAATAGTGTAACTGCCACTGTGGGGAAGGTAAGGAACCAGCTACTTTTGAGGAGGGAAGTAAGATTATGTGGACCTCCCAGCAGTCTTGGGATGTGAATTTCGCACACTTTGAAGGTCATGTCAGTGACAAAACAATGCTAGCAAATATGGTATTAAGATTGGACATACTATATAAGTTACCTTAAGATGTCGGGGGGGGGGGATTTGGTTTGGTTCTTCCCCCCCACCCCCCCTCCCATGTGTGTACCTTAAATTAGCTTTCCGTTTTTGTAGGAATACATTTGTTATGTGGGAAATTATTTTATTTCCAGTTAGTCAATTGACAGCTCTCTGTCTGGGCCCTGAAGCCTAGGATAAAGATGCTCTGCGTGGTCCTAACTTATTGCTGTCTTGAGGGTTACATAGGTATTACAGCCTTTTTCTGTAGTTCACTGTGTTCTTACTTGCCCCAGTTGGTTGTTGCTACAGCAAAGCTGTGTTCTCAGCATATTGCAAGGTTTGGAAGAAAAATGCAGGCTAAAACTCTGAGTGTACTCGGAATATTCATTGTTCTTTCTAAAAATAACTTGGCAAACTGATCGATCTCTCATGCTTTTAGGAACAAAAATATCTTGGTCTGTGAGTTGCAATATTATCAGGCTGGAAAAGGGGAGTAATAGGTGCTTGGTTCATGAAAGACCTTGTGGGTCTTGCCTGGGTAGCTGGAGTTGTGAGGGTTAAGGAATGTATAAGCTTGTAACTGGTGGTTAAAACGACAAGAATTGGGGATGAGACTTTTGCATGTATAGTGTCAGACAAGTCTGACCTAAGGATATTTCCTGCTTGTTCTCATATTTTGTCAGTGTATTGTGGCCTGTTTTTTTTTCCCTTTTGCTTGCTTTATGCATGTTTTATCAGGTCAGGCAGAGGATATATAGTCTGCTGCAAGTGCTGACACTGTCAAATTAGCCATTGCTGTTTATAGCTGTTTCTTTTTTCCTGTAGAGCTGACAGGCAGCAGCTGACAATGAGATTTTCAGTGGCAGAAATGTACTATCAATATAAGGAAATAATGGAGTTTTGTGCTGTTTTTCAGACTGCTCTGCAATGACTACAGCAAGATATAGGCCTACTTGGGACTTGGTACTTGACCCATTAGTGTCCTGCAAGCTCTGTCTTGGTGAATATCCCGTGGAGCAGATGACAACAATAGCACAATGCCAATGTATCTTCTGTACCCTGGTGAGTTTTCCTTTTTTTATTATGCATAAAAAAACAATGCACAATTTCAGCTGCAGAAGTCACGTGTGTTTCTGCTGAGTGGGTTTCACCCTGAAGCATTGATGCTGAAGTGGAAATGAATACTGTTGCTGTGTACTTGATGCAAATGCTAGCAGGTAAACTTTCTGGTTTCCCTATTTTTAAAAAAATAAAAGGTTTTTACGGCAGTGTACTGAAGTGCTGAGTATACATTTAGTTCCTTAGGAAGGTTATTCACCCTTAGCCTTTTGCCTGTCAGTGGCTTGGATTTGGGTTGGATTTGTTGGGTTGTTTTTGGTTAGTTGTTTTTTTGGTCTTTTTTGGTGTGGCAGTTGTTTTTTTTCTGGGCTGGGTTTTTTTGTTTGTGATTTTTTTTTTCCTTTTAACTTTAGAGTAGAATCTTTCACTAAGAAGGAACCCACAACAATCATATAGTCCAGCTGCCTGACCAAAAGTTAATGCATGTCATTCAGGATGTTGTCCAAATGTTTCTTGAATACTGACAGACATGGGGAATCAACCGTCTCTCTAGGAAGCCTGTTCCAGTGTTTCACCACCTTCTGAGTAAAGAAATGCTTCCTAATGCCCAGTTTAAATTTACTCTGATGCAGCTTTGACCCATTCCTGCCTATCCTGTCACTGGATACCAGGGAGAAGAGCTCAGCACTACCCTGTCTGTGTCCCCTCCTCAGGGACCTGTAGAGAGAGAGCAATGTGGTCGCCCCTCAGCCTCCTTCTCTCAAAACTAGACAAGCCTAAAGTCCTTAGCTGCTCCTTGCAGGACATTGCTTCCAGCTCTTTCACCAGCTTTTTTTTATCTCCTTTGGACACATTCAAAGACCTCCACACCCTTCTTACATTGTGGGGCCCAGAACCGCACACATTACTCAGGGCAAGGCTTCACCAGTGCTGAATACAGCAGAATAACCCCTCTCTGGTCTGGACCAGCTGGTGACACTGTGTTTGATGTGCCCCAGGATGGGGCTTGCCCTCTGGCTGCCAGGGCACACAGCTGACTCGTACTGAGCCTGCTGTGAACCAGCACCCCCAGATCCCTTTCTGCAGGGCTGCTCTCCAGCCACTCCTCTCCCAATTTATACATGTGCCCAGCATTACTCCATCCCAGTGCAGAATCCAGCATTTCAGCTTGTTCATTTTCATCCCATTGATGATTGCCCAATACTCCAATCTACCTAGATCCCTCTGCAAGGCCTCTCATCCCTCAAGAGTCAACAGCATCTCCCAGTTTGGTATCATCATCAGACTTGTTGATGGTGCATTCAACTCCTGCAACTCCCAGATCATTGGTAAACATACTGAACAAAAGTGGCCCTAGAACTGAGCCCGAAGGAACATCACTGCTGACCGGTTACCAGCCAGATGTAGCCACTTTCACTACAACCCAACCCTTTGAGCCCTGTCCTGCAGCCAGTTCTTCACCCAGCGCACTGTGAACCCGCTCATACCACGGCTGCACAACTTGTCCAGAAAGATGCTGTGAGGGGCAGTATCGAAAGCCTTACTAAAATCTAGAAAAATGACATCTGCCACCTTCCCTTCGTTCACTAGGCAGGTGACCTCAGTGTAGAAAGACAGCAAACTAGTTAAGCAGGACTTCCCCTTTGTGAACCCATGCTGACTGTGCCTGATGATTGCATCATTCTTTAAATGCCTTTTAATAGTACACAGTATGGCCATGCACGCACTTGCAACTAGAAAAGTATTTAATGTATTACAGATTCTAGTACTCCTGTATCACCGTTACAATCATGTAAGTGGCTTTCGTTACCATGTTGTACAACTGCATGCCTGGAAAAACAAGCATCTTGTCAGTTAAGTACTAAATGCTGGTGAACATAACTGTAGTACGTAGCAAAGATCATCATTATAGTAAATAGGTATTGCTGGTTTATGAACAGAGAAATAAAAGTAGTAGTAGCTTTCTGTGCCTAATGATTATTTGGAATGAAAATGTTAGATCCTCTAATTTTGCAATAGGTACAGGTACACCAAAAACCTTGTAAAGATTGTTCGGCAGTGGGAAAGTTACAGTAATATCAGTAAGAATATAATTTCTGGGATAAGTGATGCTCAGACTTCTAACACCATGTCATAAACTCTTGAGAAATTTTAAGTTTAGACATAGGATTGAGTAATTTATTTTTTTTAACTTGCAAGTTTTTTTCAACAAAGTTGGTTTTGATATTTGGGGTTTTTTTACGTTGAAGAGTAAGCGGTTTTTAAGTTGTCTTCTATATCTTTTTCTTCATGGAAATGCTACCTTTTTTAAATAATAGATATTTTTTTTTCTGATGGCTATTGAGAAAATACAGGGGATTGCCAATAAAACAGACAGCTTCTTTTTGTTGCTTACAGGAACAGCTGTTTGCATTGCTTCTGTTTTGCTCAGTTTTTAATACATGTAATACTCTAAAAACTCCCAGGTTGTTACAAGTAACTTTTAATGTTGATGGTCTTTGGGAAAAGAGAAAGTGAGCACACAGGCAGGTAAACAGATATAATCCATTGCAAACACTGTGCCTGCCCAATTACAGGATAAGTATTGCTTTGTTCCACACTTTGAAAGGAGTGTTTGCTCAAGCATGCAGAAGTATATAAAATAATAGACTTAATTAAAACTGTTCTCTGCTGACCTGGTGTTTACAGGTGAGTTTTCAGTGTGTGTCCCTGTTGTCTGGACATGGAGAGAATTTTAATTTCATTTTTCAGTAACATTTAAGTGGCAGAAGGAAGACTGGGTTACCAGATGCATCTTTGCTCTCCACCTTGTTCCTTCTGACACTTGCTGCCATCACTGATCTTCCATTTCTTCTTGGTAGAATATGGTTATTGACTCTTACTGCTGTTTCGAAAGATAGAGCCCATTATAGATGTTGAAGATTCAGCCTTTGCTAATAACCTATTCTTAGGACCTGGCATAAGGAAACTTGCTGCGGTGACATTGGGTTCTTGTGTCGAACTGTATTCAGGTGGAATCATCAGTCCATTTTTACGACTTGTATTTGATTGTCTTGAATAGTTCATTCAGCTTTGTCCTGTTTAAGCAAATCAGTCTATCTTGTCTGCCTTTTGTCTGCCGTTTGCATGATCTTCACTACAGTGACATTTGAGTGCACTGGAAAAATTATTTACCCTTAAGTTTTCCTGTGAATTAATAGGAAATAATATTACCCTTGCTTTCACTGATGGCAGTGGGGGAGGAAGTAAGAATCAGTCCCAGTAATTGCAAGAGGCAATAACTATAAACCTGTTACAGCCCAGGAATTCAGCGTGACTGAAACCCAAGGCCTCCATCTCTACCTCATGGACAGCCTGACATTGGTGTCTTTGGAAATGGTCATTGCAGTTCTCAAGATCGACTGTGTTTTGTAAACAGCCAAATAAAAGTTATTGAAAATCACAGGAAAAAATTATCTTTTTGACTGAAGACTTCGGATGGAGTCTATGTACAGTAGATCAGTATATTATACTAGGATAAGTGGAAATACAATTGGAGAAATATTTGACTGTCTCTGTTCTGTTCTTGATGGACCAACATACAATTTTTCTCTGGCTTCTTGCTTTTATGTAAATGATCTGAGGTAACTAACGGGCACTGCAGTGATATGAGCAAAACAGAAAAAGGGATGTCCGTCACAAGTGTGAAAACTATTTTTGCCACAGCTCTTGCTCCAAGCTCTAGCCCTTCTGTCTAAACAACTCGCGCTGTCTCAGCCTGCTGCATGTATTACAAAGAGATCTTTGAAGTGCAGTGCTACTGATACGTAGGCAGAATTTAGATCAACATGCAGATTTCTCAATCCTGTAATATTTCTGTCTGCAAGTCTTCACTCTCTATAACCATAGAAGTGCTGTGGTCTCATGAAGGATTGTCTCTTCCCAACACTTACACAATAACACAACATTGCTATTCAGAAAGAGAGAATGGGGACACTGTTTCCTTTTGCTCTCTGGCAGAGCTGTGCATGGATTGAATAGAGCAGACTGCCACTCCTCTGCTGATAAGGCATAGATGCTACAATTTCCCATCGCATTATTTTTCCAGTTGTGGCTATTAGTACAATACTCCATTATGGTTTTTATCGTTATGATCACTAATGTGCACACAATGCTGTGAGCTCTCGGGTTTTGTATATCTCATCCATTAGGCATGTATCCGTTGTTGGATTGCTTGAGGTACCAGAGGAACAAAAGTCTAGAGGGTAGAAAGAAAAACAAGCTTATCTGCTGTGCTGGTTTTCTGTTTGTTTGTTTTTCCGAGTATTGTCAAGGGGCAAACTAGTATCTCTTTTCTTCTGCAATCACATCAGCAATAGGACCGATCTGAAGTATTTGAAATACATTTCAAATTTTGGACTAAAATGCTTAAACGTCTTGTTTTTTATTAAATCACTTTTTCCTACTGAAATAGCACACTGTACATAGCTGGTAATTTAAAATTTCAAGGTAGTCAGCAGTTGCTTGCCCCAGCAGAAGTAATTGATTTTGCATGTTTTCTGCAGAAAGTTTTTCTTACCACACTTCTCTCCTTAAGGAAGGAAAGGGAAGAGTAAAGCAAACAGGGCACCACTTTTTTGTTGTTTAATTTGTTTTGTATTAGTTACAGCATCAAACTTTTCCAGTTATTACTTAGCCTTTGCTTTTTTGGGGGTGAAGAGGGGATAGAGAGGGAGCAATTTTAGTCCAATTCCTGCCTGAAATTCTCATCACTTTATAACCTATGATGAAGTTCTCCTGTCTTTAAAGGACAGGATGTTCCCTTGATGTGTTAGTGATTGGGTATGTACTAAAGTTACAACAGGGTTTGTTCCAGTTGATATTCTTGCATGGAAGTCAACCAGTTGCTTAAATCTGTTCTGATTTAGCTGTACACACATTATACATGTGTGTACGTATATATATAATTTATAGCTATATATATAAATATACACGTAGAAGTGTCGATGTGTTGCAAGTATAGTGATGCTACTGTTACTCAAGACAAGCTCAGCTCCTCTTGACTTCACATTAGATTGCTCTGTTCCCTTCAAGATGTTACATATTCCAAGTCTTCCAGTACTAGAGTCATCACTTGCTTACCTTTCTCAGGTTTAAAAAGAAAATCAGTCAAGTTGGCAGTCCAGGCAAGCAAGTATCTAGAAGAAATACAAAGCCTGAGAGACAACTTGTCTTTGATGGAAAAATTTATTGTGATTGCTCACCTGCAATCCACCTTGTTACTGATGGAGGGGAAGACTGCTATTCAGGTACATGAGAGAGAGATCCTATAATCAGAAAAAAAGTAACAAACCTAATATTAAGACCTACATTCTGCTCCTTGTCTGTGACTTCTTGTCCAGCTGTGGACATGTGGATCAGCTTTGCGGTGTTTGAAAGTAACACTGCTAGGTTGGTTTTGTCTGTTCAGTAGATACTTGTACTCTTCTTACTCCTAGGCTCTACATTAAGCCCTTGAGACAGCTGGCTAATTTTCCTTGGACCTTTAGGCATCCCTCTGAGTTCGGTAGAACTGTGATTTGAGTCTATAGCAAAATATATTCCATCTCAAGTAGCATGACAGTGATGGGCTCTCCTGCTATCACTGGCCTGCTTTCACCAGGATTACTGCATTTGCCTAATCATGACTGTTCATACATGTCTACTTAATTCTAATCATCCCCCTAATAGAGCTTCTCCATAGGCTGAAGACTGGAAAGGCAGACCCTGTGATCAGCAAGGCAAATATCATTATCCTGCCAGTAAGTGGCAGAAGGCGTCTTTTTTTCGTGTTTTCTTCCTTTCCCTGCCGCCCCTCCCCGCCCCCCCCTTTCCCACCTTGTTGTAATGCTTGACTGGAAGCAGATAGTTTTGCTGGCCTCTGAGTTGAATGACTGGAAAAAGCATGATTTACTTAGTGTTATCCCTCATTCCAAATGAGGCAGAGGCAGCATCACCTTCTCCTTGCCCTGGGGCAAGGCAGACCAGACACCAGGAGCGGTGCGGATGGGAGCAGGTGGCTCGGTTGCCTTCTCTGTCCTGTATGGTTTGTCCCTGCTTGCCAAGGAAAACCTGCCTTAGCAGGGCAGTGCTGGGCTGAGGCCAGGCTGTCCCTACCTCTATCAAGACAAGATGCCCTGCTTGTGGCTTTTTTTCTTTTAATTGATTGGAAACAAAGTGCTGAGGTACTAACAGACTGACTCCTGTTCTTACCTCTGCCATCAAGAGTGGTTCCGAAGAATGTTTACCAATATGGTGATAAGTGTTTTATATATAAAAAACCATATATATTTATATATATGAGTGTGGGAAATCTAATGGCTTCTGAGATTTTGTAGAGCTCTGGGTACTTCCTAGTAGCTGTAATGTTTTCCTGTTTCCCACCAGCTGCTGGCAAAGCCTGGAGCCTGCCGCTTGTGCTCGCTTCCCCCAGACCTTAGCAGAGAACCGATACTGATCTTGACACGTGACATGTCAGTAGAGGCTTCATGGTTAGAGGTCACTATGTGTTTGCACAGCAGTTCACATGACTGTCTGGGTTCTGACTTGTCTTGTAGGTGCTGTGATGACAACCCCCCCTGCTTAAATAATAAACTCTACTATTTACGGAGTAATTAATATGTGGTTGGGAACTGTAGAACTCTGACTGAAAACTAAATTTGATCCAGAGCCTTCAGCTCTTCCCTCTCCTGTGTGATATTACTAAATGAGATTAACGTTATCTGTCTTCATCTGAGCGTTGGGAAAACTAGTTCATTTTTGTCTGCATGTTTTGCATGTGAAAATGAAAGGTCTTTTGTTTGCTGCAGGTGTATTGTCCTCCCACTCAGAAATATTCGTTCTGTTCTAAAATAGAATAAACTTTTCTCAAACAACCATATAAGGGAAGACTGAATTTTTTGTTGTTTTTGCCTCCTGAATATTTGAGTTTTATCCTGCATATGTTGGCATTTGAAAACAAATTTATTTTTGTAACGTTTACTCCAGGTGTTTCTACTGATTGCAGCCCTGAATAAGTGAGAACAAGCAGCTTATGCAAGCTAATGAAGTAGTAAAAATCCAACATGAAAAAATTTATATGTACATCCACTTGAAATATCTATGCTAAGATGAAGATATGTGCAAACTGCAAGATACTATCCTTGTCTTGATTGGCCATTTTCTGCTGACTACTGATCTAAAAGACTTCTCTGAAAAGAAATTGTTCATCTATATTTTACAGTACACACATATAAATGTGTATATAATCTCCCTCAAAAAAAAAAAAACCAAACCAAGCCACCACCATTTCAAGGGATAGGCAGATGTTAGTCGTCTTTGCCTTCCCTTTCTCTGTTAAGATGTGCAACTGGAAATGGGCATTTGTTTTCCAGGTTTGTTTAGTTCTGTTGCTTGGTCCTGCCTGTGCCTTCCACAGCCATTGATTGCTGTGTCTCAAAGGATGTTTGTCATGATCTAGTATTTCTCAAGCTGAAGAAGTCAGCAGGGCTCCTCTTTCTGTATCCTTAATGGTACGTACATTTCTTCTTCCCTCACCTCCATCTGTGGAGAAGGGCCTGGGAGTGCTGGTGGGCAGCAAGGTGCCCATGGGCCAGCAGTGTGCCCTGGTGGCCAAGGCCAGTGGGACCCTGGGGTGCATCAGGAGGAGCATGGCCAGCAGGTGGAGGGAGGCGATCCTGCCCCTCTGCCCCAGTGAGGTTGTGTCTGGGGTGCTGTGTCCAGTTCTGGGGTGTCCAGTTCTGGGCTGCCCAGTTCAAGAGAGACTGGGAGCTACTGGAGAGGGTCTAATGGAGGGATGCAAAGGTGATTAAGCAACTTAGGAGGGAAGCCTGAGCAATCTGGGCCTGTTTAGCTTGGAGAAGACTGAGAGGGGACCTTACCAATGCCTGCAGATGTCTGAAGGGCGAGTGCCAAGAGGATGGGGCCGGGCTCTTGTCAGTGGTGCCCAGCGACAGGACAAGGGGCAACGGGCACAAACTGCAACACAGGCAGTTCCACCTGAATGTGAGGAAGAACTTCTGTACTGGGAGGGTGCCAGAGCCCTGGCACAGGCTGCCCAGAGAGGCTGTGGGGTCTCCTTCTCTGGAGATATTCAGAACTCGTTTGGATGTGATCCTGTGCAACCTGCTTTAGCAGCGGGTTGGACTAGATGATCTCCAGAGGTGCCTTCTGACCCTGACCATTCTGTGATTTGTTGACTGATGGCCTGATGCTGACACTTCCCTGTGCTCAAAGGCACAGTTACCCCAACGCAGAGGGTTTGGTGGCTGCCCTCAAGCAGAGGGGCGCTGTACCTCATCCCTAAAGTATCTTGTCTAGGTCATTGTTTGCATCAGTTAAGTGTATACCAGGGACTGCTGTGATATTTGGGTGTAACATTGGAAACTATTTGAACAGAGGCAGAGCCAAAGCAGCAAAATCTGTGCTGCTGTTCACAGGATAAATCAACAGCCGTGTTTGCACTAACTAACCACAGTGGCATTTGCAGTGGGTGAGTCCCTGCTCCTCTCAGTCTGCTGGCTGTTCCCATCCTGAGGTTTCACCAGCTGATGGGAGCACAAGGGCGTTTGGACAAGACCAATTTTTACAGCTCACTGAGGAACGCTTATGTGGTTTGCCCTGAGACATGGAAGCACGTGGGTTACATTAATCTTCCCCAGCCAAGATGTTTGGCTATCATACACAGGCAAGATGATGTGACTGGATTTAGGCTGACAATACAGGCTGTAGCAGGGCTGCAGAATACCTGGTGCAGCCTTTAAAAACTGACAGTGTGGGTGTGGGGAAAGGCACTTGCCTTTGGCAATTTTTAACAACAACAAAAAATTCTTTAAAAAGAGGCCAAGTGTTGGGCAAGTAGAGGCAGGAAGCCTGTCAAACAGAACTTTTTCAAATTACTTGCCACTTTGGGATAAAAGTTAATCACCTGTGATGCTGTCCATCTCTGGTCCTCGCTGAGCTCCCTTTCTTGGTGTGTACCTTTTTGTTCATGGCATAGGAGGCCAAATTTGTGCACTAGGTATTTCCCTGTTGCAGAGCTCTAGAGAGCCTTGCAAGTGCTTGTCTTTGTATGTGTAGCATGATTTTTGTCTCTGCAAAAAAACAAAGGATATAAAGAGCAAACATGTAAGAAGACTATTCTTTGTTACTGCTTTCACATTTGTAGATTTGAAGTGCTGCATGTCAAGATAAGTGACTGTTTCCTTCTGTGATTTACTTTTAAGGATGATGAATCAGCTGCGGGGATAATAAAAATTTGAATTTTGATAGTGAAGATTTCTTTGAAAGTAGATTGTCTCTGAGAAGATGTTTATAGAAGTGGAAATGATCTATTAAAGTTCAAAGTAATATCACAAACATTAAACATCTGTGCAATATGTATTTGTCTCAGATCTAGGTGGTTTATGAGGTTGAATATAGTTTGTGTTCTTAGATTTGGTCAGTGTAGCTAACAGCATATCTAATAAAGGGAAAAAAATATCACTCCCACGGTCATTTGTATGCCTCAAACATCTCTCTGATTAAGCATGCATAGATGTTTCCCAGTAAGTCACTTGTCAACCAAGTAAAATCAGCGTGGTACCTAAAAAGCGAGATTGTAGATCTGCCGTAAAGAATTGTGCACGCTGGAGCAGCAGTGCAGGAGTATTTCAAAGTTGAACCTGTGATTAAATAAGAATAGATTTGAGGCAGGATAATAACTACTGCTTTACACAAAGAGGCCATGTGGGAAGTTTGAAAGAAGCTTAAAAGCTCTCTGAGGAATAATGTACCTTTTTTTTATTTTCTCTCACATGTTTTCTTGCATGCTTTAAGCGTACCACAGAAATTTGGCAGAAAGTAGTTTTCTTGTTCTGTGAAACACTGAGATTAAAAGTGGGAAGGCTGTTTATGACTGGATTGTTGCAATGGAAGGATACAGGCTCTTCAGGAAGGACAGATGGGAGAGGAGGAAAGAGTTGTCGCCCTCTATGTCAGGGACCAGCTGGAGTGCATGGAGCTTCACCTGGGGCTGGGTGAGGAGCTGATGAGAGCTTATAGGTCAGGATTAAAGGGAGGGCAGGGCCAGGTGACACTATAGTGGGGGTCTGCTACAGGCCACCCAACCAGGAAGACTGAGCAGATGAGACCCTTTATAGGTGAATGGGAGCAGCCTCATATTCACGAGCTCTAGTCATCACGGGGGACTTGAATCACCTTGGAGGGACAACACAGCAGAGCATAAGCAATACCGGAGGTTCCTGCAATGTGTTGATGATAGCTTTCCTTCTCTAAGCGACAGAGGAGCCAATGAGAAGTGCTGTGTCGACCTTGTTCTCACCAGCAAGGTGGGGCTTGTGGGGAATGTGAAGCTCAAGGGCAGCCTTGGCTGCAGAGACCATGAAATGGTGGAGTTCAAGACCCTTAGCACAGCAAGGAGGGCACACAGCAAGTTTGCTACCCTGGACTTCAGGAGAGCAGACTTCAGCCTTTTCAGGAATCTGAAGGAGATCCTGGACAAGTTCAAACACAGAAAGGAAGCCTGCAGAGAGTGGAAGCAAGGACAGGTAGCCTAGGAGGAATACAGAGAAATTTTCTGAGCAGTCAGGGATCAGGTAATGAAAGCTAAAGCCCTGATAGAATTAAATCTGGCCAGGGACATCAAGGGCAACAAGAAAAACCTTCTATAGGTTTGTTGGTGATAAAGATTAGGGGAAATGTGGGCCCTCTCTTGAAGAAAACTGGAGCCCTGGTTACCCAGGATACAGAGAAGGCTGAGGTACTGAATGATTCTTTCACCTTGGTCTTCACTGACGAGTGTCCCAGCCACCGCCCAAGTTGTGGAAGGCAAAGGCAGGCACTGAGAGAATTAAGAACCTTCCACTGTATGAGATCAGGTCCCTAAGGAACCTGAAAGCTCACAAGTCCATGGAATCTGATAAGATGTATCAGCGGATCTTGAGGGAACTGGTGGATGAAGTGGCTAAACCACTATCTATCCTATCTGAGAAGTCGTGGCAGTCCAGTGAAGTTCCCATTGACTGGAAAAGAGGAAACATAACCCCATTTTTAAAAAGGGAAAAAAGGAAGACCCAGAGAGCTACAGGCCAGTCAGTCTCATCTCTGTGCCCAGCAAGGTCATGGAGCAGATCCTCCTGGAAACTGTGCTGAGGCACATGGAAAATAAGGAGGTGACAGCCAGCAAGGCTTCACTGAGGGCAAATCGAACTTGACAAGTTTGGTGGCCTTCTACAACAGGTTTATGGCACTGGTGGGTAAGGGAAGAGCAACTGACGTCATGTACCTGCACTTGTGCAAAGCATTTGGCATTGTCCTGCGTGACAGTGATGATCTCTAAACTGAAGAAACATGCACTTGACAGATGTGGCACTTGATGGATAAAGAATTGGCTGGATGCTTGCACTCAAAGGCATGGGGGACACCTTGTAGCAGCCTTCCAGTACCTAAAGGGGGCCTACAGGAAAGCTGGAGAGGAACTTTTTACAAGGGTATGCAGTGATAGGACAAGGGGAAATGGCCTTAAGCTGAAAGAGGGTAGATTTAGATTAGGTATAAGGAAGAAATTCTTCACTGTGAGGGTGGTGAGATGCTGGCACAGGTTGCCCGGAGGAGCTGTGGATGCCCCATCCCTGGAAGTGTCCCAGGCCAGGCTGGATGGGGCTCTGAGCAACCTGGTCTGGTGGAAGGTGTCCCTGCCCATGGCAGGGGGTTGGAACTAGATGATCTTTAAAGGTCCCTTCCAACCCAAACCATTCTGTGATTCTATAATTTGTGTTATGGCCAAATGAGCATTCCTGTTGCTTTTAGAAGTATCCACAAAACACTTAAAAAAGGTAGCGTATGACAATTATATGTGGCTACAGGAATCTGTGCTTTTCAGGAGTAGGGAAGACTTGGGCTCAAACCTTACTCTGCCATTCTTCCCTCCTCTTCAGAGAACACCAGCTGTAGGCTGCTTATTTTAAGGGAGTCTTTCTTCTTTGGATTGTTCAGTTTTGTCTGAATGGAAAGTTTCTCTAGCAACTAATGTTTTCTTCAGGGAAAAGCTCCCTAGTCCAGAGTGAATTTGCTGTTTGGACAAAAGGGAGGGGAGTGATTACTCCAAGAGTATTAAGTCTCCACCTCAGACGTGGGCACGGACGTGTACCTGAGCCATTCACTCACTCTCATGCACACTCTCTTACCCTTCCCCACGTGAGTCCTGCACAGTGCATCACTATGTACTGTTCTAATCTGAAGCTAAAAATGACCATTAAATCACATTACCCAAAAGACTTACGGACAATGTTCCTACGAGTATAAATACCTATTCACTATACTGACTGAAGAATTAACTTGGTGTAATTAGCATGGAGCAGTGGAGTAACCTTGGTGTTACACTGTCTTATGGCAAGAAAAGGTATCCCTTTCTCAGTCTTCATTTTTAAGTAACGTAAAGAAAAATACGTGGTGTGCAGAACATAAAAATATTATGAAATAATGTTAAAAGTAGTTGTTGCAGTAGTTCTGTTCATCTGTGTAGCCTTATCACATGGATTTTGAGCTTTGGCTTAGTATCCTTTTAGCACAAAACCTACCCATAGACCAAACTGTAGATTTGTAGCTACGAAACGCTGCTAAATAAGTGCTTCTCACTCAGTATTCCTCATGTTCTTTCCCAGAATTTAAGGCCAAAAGGGATCTTTACATTCATCTAGCCTGATGTCATTTGTCATATGGATCATAAAGTAACAACCAGTGTTTCCTGACTCTTCATGTGGTCAAATGCAAATTGTTATATGTGTGTGTATGTATGTATATTTTTAGAAGTTCATGTAATCCTGGTTTGCAGATGATACAGAATGTGAGAGACCAGCAATTTAGGCTACATGTTAATGATCATCTTAATTTCTTGTTCAGTTTGAACTTTCTTCCCAGTATTACTTTCAATTTCTCCTCTTTGCGTTGAAACTTAGGCCCACTAGCTCTAGAAAAAGATTTTTTTTTTTGTTAATAAATAACAAAATAACACATAAAAATTAAAAAAATTCCTCCCTTGTTGAAAAAGCATGCCAGCCCTTCCTTGTGTTCCTGAAATGAGGTGCAGAACTCTTAGTGGTTGTCTGCCCAAGGGGAAGGCTTATTCACCTGGTTAATATTTCTGCACAATAGTAAGTGCAATTGTCTACCTTTAATAAATGCATTGTAAACAATTAATTCCCTTTCTTTTTTAGAACTTGTTAAATGCTCCTTTTTTCCCTTTTAATTTTTTCAGTAGGTGTTTGGGTTTTTTTTTTAAATGTTCTACCAATACCAGCACATGATGATTGTGCGTACAGTGCACATTTTGTTTTGGGATGGCTGTGGCCTAGTGCCAGCATGAAAATACATTTAAAGTTTTCAGAAATAAATGATATGGTGATGATATACTTGGCTCTGCAGTCCTGTCATGCTTTTTTGGCCTTTCCAAATCCATTGACTGACTTACAAAATTTTTTCATAAGACTTGCAATTGCATCTGCAGCATTAGCGTAGTCAGAAGTCTGCATGTTGACAAAATCCACCTAGTAGCTGTTAAGAGAAGAATACAAGATAATCTTTTTGCCTGCCTAACTCTCAAATAAAACGTGACATTCCTTGTCTCCTGCAATAGCAGCAATAACATGTTCTTAAAAGTAAATTTGTTGTAACTTTTCAAAAATGTTTGCTCTTCTATTTTAAAAAATTAAGATGTTAACCAAAAATATCTTTAAGTGGTTTTAATTATATGCATCTTATATTGAAAAATTACCTTAGCCACCAAGTGAACACATGTTCTCTGTCAAAGGAGATGGTAGATAAATGTTGCCCCACATGGAAGCAATGAAAGTCAGATTCCTCCTTAGGAATTGTGAAGGATTTTATTTGGTTTTGGGTGTCAGGAGGAATAAGTACAAGCATTCTTATAGGCATAAGCGTTGCCTGAATTCTCCTAAAAGAAAATTAAAAGCCAGACGTGTTAATTCTTTATATCAAGATTTTGCTGTGGCCTGTGCAGGTTTGTTGAATGCAGCAGAGTAAAATTTTTATGGTTTGGAAATCAGGCAAAAAATAACAGTTTTGATTGTCACAGGGTATTTTGATCTTTATAACATCAGACAAAATGATGTGCAGCTCTAAAGCAGCAGCACATCAGTGGTCACTGAATATACCTTTCTGTGTGGCACGGTTCTTGATGTACAAAAGTGGAAGTACAGCACATATGGCGGAACTCTAAATGTTAGGTGATGCTTGGCAGCTTCAGAAAGGAAGTCATTCCTTTATTAACCATCTATCTCTCAGGCTGAGGCAAAAAAAACCCACCAAACAAAGTGTTTCTCATTTATATAGGCAGCTGAGAGTAAAACCACTGTTGGGTTGGGCTCTCAGTTGATCCCTATGAGAGTGGATCTGGGCCAAAACTCCTCAAAGTGGATGTGCTCCTGCTTTTTGTCATGGGGACAGCAAATGGCAGTAGGATTCCTGGGTAACCAGGTGAAAGAAAAAGTCATCCAGACACCCGAAAGGACAGCAGTGATGTGCAGCAGGGATGCACAAGGAGTGTGCATACACAGGGAAAATACAGGTGTAATGCTTAGGGGAGCTAACTGGTCTCTTCTCACTGATCTTAGCAGCAATCGGGGCACGCGATTCATCTTGACATGCAGTTTACATAGCCTTATATAAAGATTGAAATATAATTTATATGTTTTATATATATGTAGTCTGTATATAGTTTATATGTAGCACATATGTTGCACAGTGCTTTGCTTTCCTTTGTCTACAGGAAATTACAAAAGTTATATGGCAGTTTTCATGGGATTCCCTGTCTAACAGTCATATATGGTAGCATATTACAATGTCCTTTTAATTTATAATTATTTGAAGTTGTAAAATGAGTGTTAAGGTATCGATCTGTATAGTTAAGGAACCCAAGCAGCCTCAGTAGCGTCCTGAAGTGCCAACATCTAACAGTTTGTTTCCTCCCCACTCATTTGGTGTTGCTGAGAGCGTGCATGCTGGACAGAAATCTAAGCTACTACAATTACCTGTTCAGTTGTTGCAATTGCAACTTAAACCAAAGTAACTTCCCTAACAATTGTTACAAACTGACATGTTTTAGTTCTGAATTGGGAAAGGAGTAAGAGCCCACACATGTTTTTTTACTGTAGCTGAACTAATGACTAAAAATTTACACACTTGGTCCTCCCTTCTTGCTGGCTAGGCAGCTTCTTCAGTATTCCAGGTGAAGATTGTCAGAGTAAGGAAGTGAAGTAGAAAACTGAATAGAAAGCAAACGTTTCTTCTTATGACTTACTTAATTCAGTAGAGTTTGGTTGTTGGTTTTTGGGGTTTTTTTTTGTTTTGTTTTGTTTTTTTGTCAAATGCCTTATGCTTATAACTTTCCATTGACACACATCCATGAAAGGAAGACTAAAGATGCCTCTCAGCATATTGGTTTTATAAGGGTGAATATGCGACAAGAAGGATATCTCATGACCTTATTCCAAGCTTAGCTCTTAGGTACCTAATTTCAGCTCCTGTTTTCTCTGAGAGAAATTATGTAATACAGTTAATTTTGAAAGTTCTTCGGGGTGACTTACACTCTCACATTTTTACTTTATCCTATACAATACTTTATAACCTTAATGGAAAGACTATGAAGATATTTTCTTCCAGCATGAGATCAATTACAAGTGGCACAGAAAATGATCAACAATGTATTTGTCACCTTTTAGGAGTTGTTTTGTAACTTTTCATAGTATATAACTGAGTACCTGATCCTGCTGTGGTGTTTTGCTTGTGTGCTGGTGCATTTCTAGTACTATAACCAGTTTAAAATTTTCTGACACAAGTGGCGCATCTTGTGTCTGCTCTCAAGAGAAGCCACCGGTACCCTGTGCTTCAAATTCACTTGCAGCTCTTTGGCTTACTCTTTCTCCACCCAAGAAACCTCTGAAGTGAGGAAATCTTGAATGGACAGGGTGTTTTATCCTCTGGCTAATTTACAGTGGTGTATCACAGCCTCGAGACAGCATCTGTGTTCCCAGAAGGTGTAGCATAAGAAGTACACTTTGGCTGTGCTGGCTTTGAGGAAGTAGGCTCTAGTGCCGCATCAGGGGAAGGGGAAGGCCTTGGACACTGCTCGTGGCAGGGGTGAACTGTGTCATTCCTTAGACAGAAAAGAGTAGAAAAGACAGAAAATATCTTCATAGCCTTTCTGTCAAGGCTATAAATGTGAGGCAAGGGAAGCAAATCGAATAGCCTTTGGCAATGGTCCCAAACAGGTTGAGGAGGAGAATTAACCACATTAATGATTAATGACGGCAGAGCTCATTCAGCTTGAAAAGTACTTTCTGTAAGTGCTAAGTGCTGACATTAAAAATGTATGCATTTTCATTTTAATCCACACTTGGCATCTGCAAATGGAGGGGAAAGGGAAGAGCCAACAGTATCATTACAGCAACACTAATACCTCACTACAGCTGAAATCACAGCTTGCCAAGGCACACAACCTAGGATCTGGTTCTTGCAGGGCTCAGCCTGCTGTGTTTGCTGCTGGTGGCTCTTTTGAACTGCTCCACCACCCACCCTGCCGAGCTCAAAGTGAAGGCTTGGAAAGCTTCTGCAAGCCAAATATCTACTAAGTGAACGGTTGTCTTCATTAAATCCCTACTGATGAAAAAGGGACATAGACTATAATCTATCATGTGGATTTTTTACGCGTGTAAAACTTTTAAAGATATCAATTATCCAGTCTCCATTTTTCTTTCAGAAAAAATAGACCTGCTGTCTCTGTTGAGTAGGAGACACAGGAAAGGGGACTGTGGCAAAATGATTTGTTGTGCTGTCAAGGTGGTGGCATGTTGCCACCAGAAAAGCTGTGTACCAGAGCAGCAGAAATTGTGTGGGCAGGAAGAGAAGGTTTTGCTGCAATCAAGCTGCAAGAGGTAAAATCTAGACTAGAACGTTAATATAGGCAGTAGGGTCTCTGAAAGGAGCTGAACAGACATATCGAGAGGCAGAGCAGAAAGAGAAGAGGCGAGATGAGTAGTGTCAAAGTCTCGACCTACAAGGTCCAGCTACAAGCCAGATGCAAAAGGTTAGGCTGGAAGTGTGCTTGTTGATGGGCCTGTTCAATGGCATGGCTGGAGGGAAGCGGCAGCTTTGTGCTCAGACCTGCAGTTAGGCGTGCTGGACTTGGCAGGGTCAGTGCAGCCCTTTGCCTCCCCAGGCTGGTGCTGAGTCGGCGGCTGTGTACCTTTTGCAAGTTCTGTCTGGAAATGGTAATTGAAGTCCTTGTTTTGCCAGCTTGCTGCAGCGTGTAATCCTTCTTGCCTCCCACCCAGCCGTACGCTGGGCTTGTTTTGTATCTTCATTTCATGCTACCGTCAGTCTAGCCTCGCTCTTTATTCGCATACCCGGTAACAGAGAGGTACCTGCTTTCTGTAATTGTCTCCAGTTTGCCACTGCCAGCTGCGCTCACAAGCAGGGTGAGAACACCACAGGGTGACCCATCTGCTGGAAAGCAGACCCTCGTTTGTTCTCTGTGTAGTGTCAGGCTGGTAGAAGTTGCATGGTATCTGCAGAGAGGAGGATATCGTGCGCTCTGCATCACTACCCTTGCCTCCCCAGCCAGACACCGATGTAGTAGCTCTCACCTTGATGTGGAGGTGTGGAGGTTGAGAGAGGTGGTTGCTCTTCAAGGTTAACAAGGTTTGGTCTCAATTTGCCCTTAGTCTAAAATAACCACCTTTCTTCTCTGTTGTGTTGATGGTCGTGCTGTGTGCTACTGTTTTAGATGCTATGTTTTCAGTTATAATTTGGGTAAAATGCTGTGGTTGCTAGGGGAGGAAAGTATTAGTGTTACAAATATTTATTGTTTGGTCGCTATGGAAACTGTGGTTCTTCCGTGAGTCCTAATTCTCACATTTTTCCTTCCTATGGAAAAGATACATCTTTAACCGTGAAGTTCAGATAGTTATTTTCTAGAAATAGAAGGCAAGATACACCACTCCCTTTTGCTGACTGGTGTGCTTGACAGATGTCTGTCTATGGGTAGTTACTGCTTACTAAGCTGTGTTGTGGTTTCCAGTCACATAAAGATTTTTGGAGTGTCGTTAATCTAATTTTATCTTGGTGGTGTTTTATTATTTTTTTTCCCCATCCTAGCTCCCTGTTTGATTTGTGCTTCTCCCCATTATTGCTGTTTTTTAATTTGCTGCGTGTTTTAATTTGAGGAAGAGTTACTTGATGGTGAAATGAACTTGCTGGTTTCTATTTACAGGTATAACCATGGCAAAAGCTGTAAGCATGGTCAATGGATGTAAAAAGGTCATGAAAAAACAGTAGTATCAGTTTTTTCAAGGAAGTTTGAGTTATTCAGATTTTCAGAGGAAAGCTGTTAAAATACTGAGTGATTTATTCTTGATGGGTTGGTTAACTCAGTCTTTGGCTCTCTTACAGTGCCTAAAACAGTATGTAGAACTTTTGATCAAAGAAGGTCTAGAAACAGCAATCAGCTGCCCTGATGCTGCCTGCCCAAAGCGAGGTCATCTGCAAGAAAATGAGGTACACTTTTACTGCAAATAGGGGTGGGGTTTTTTAGTTCCCAGGATGTTTAGATGTGTCTTGCTCTATATGTTACAGCTGCCATAGTTGCCAGCATACGTTTTTAATAATTTTCCAAAGGTCGAATATTTTGTCGAAAATGCTTTTGATTATTGCTGTTCTAATCGGAAATTTGTCTTTTTCTTTTCCTTCCTTCAACAGATTGAGTGCATGGTTGCATCAGAAATCATGCAAAGGTATAAGAAGCTGCAGTTTGAAAGAGGTAACACATGTTAACACTACGCACTGCAAGGCTGTGGGAATGGTATCGCTCCTGAGCGACCCCATAAATCAGAATCGGGCTCTGCACATGTTCATGCAGTAGCATTGTGCATTAATTGTTCAGTTGTCAAAAAAACAACAACCCAAAAAGCATTGTTTCTGTTCTTGCCTGAGTGATTTGCAGAACTGCAACGTTCTGGGAATAAACTAAGGAAAGAAAATTACTATGTATTATATTGCTCCATAACTAAGGGAGGGAGCTACTTCTGTTTAGAGCTTTGCTGTTTGAGTTGACTACCAGTACTTTAGGGGCTGGGGAGGTAGACTGACCCCTTTTATGGAGCCACCATTATCTTCTGTGATGGCCTCTGGTGCAGAATTACCAGGCAGTTCTGTGTGTAATGATAGCATGAACCTTGTTAATTTTTATGAGGATATAAGCTGACCGGGTGCCTATGGGGGTGTGGAACTGTGTGGCCATAGAGAATTTGGAGTAGTGTTTTACTGAGGGCAGGACCTGTCCAAGAAACCACTGAAGTCATTGGCAGGTTTTTACTGGCTTCAATGGGCTTTGAAACATGAAATAACTTACCAGCAAACAGCCTCCCAGAAAGGGATGAAACTTTCTAACAGTCTTATGCTATTGTTAATTATGTGGTTACATTAGGGCAGAGGCCACCGTGAAGTAAGAGTCCTACTGGGCAAGGCACTGTAAAAACACTTTCTGACGGGTTATACCTGCATAGTATGTGCTCTATTTATCTTCAAGTACAAGTGAAGAAAAATACACCGCCTCATTCTCAGAACAAGTTTACTTCAGTGAATGAAAATGGGCAGTTAATTCAAACTCAGGAAACTCACTTTAGCTTGGTGCCCGCTTGCAAAGCAGGCCAGATTTATGTCTGAATGGGCAGCATAAATTAAAAGGCTTCTTTTAAAAATGCGTGTCTTCAGATGCCCTGCCAGTCAACCTCAGCTTGAGTACATTGTTATGGAAGGCCAGTCTTGTAACTGCCTTTGAATTTTGTTCTTTTATGTCCCTTTGTAGAAGTGCTTTTGGATCCGTGTCGGACTTGGTGTCCATCCTCTACTTGCCAGGCAGTTTGCCAGCTCCAGGAATCAAGCCCACAGGACCCCCAGCTGGTCCAGTGCAAAGCCTGCGACATTGAGTTCTGCTCTGCTTGCAAATCTAATTGGCATCCAGGTCAAGGCTGTCAAGAGAACATGCCAATCTCTTTTCTTCCAGGAGAAACAAGGTAAAGTATTGCAAAAGATCAAATATTTAGAAACAAAACAATCTTTGAACAAACCAGAGTATGAATAGTAAAGTAGCATTCTCCTGATACTCTCTTTTAAAGCTGCTTCCTTCACTTAGTCATTCCTGTTCTTGTAATGCTGTATTCCAAAACTGGATAGCTCTTGGCAGTATTGCTCATTGCCACTATTGCTGGTAAAGCACAAAGGAGCTGCTGGAGCCTCTGTCACTGGCCCTTTTGCCCCAGCGGGAAAAACACGATATACAGGCAGCTCATGAGCTTCCCTTCAGGAAGATCTTGTTGCTGCTGCTATTGTGGATGGCGTGAGGGCTGGTAACATCATGCCAGACAGTGATTTTTAGGATACTCTCTTGACCATCCTAACTGCTGCACATTTGGCCAATGATCTTAAGTTCTGTTTCAAGCTGTTTCCAGTGGCATACTGCAGCCAGTGAATAAGAAAGGCCATTGTGCATATGTTCCACTTAATGTTTGGGCTTTTTCAAAGATTGCATAGCAGTTTGAGGTATCATTAAAGACCTGGCCAGCCTTGGACTTAGCTATTCATACGTTGTCTTCTTTCAAGCTTTGCTGTAACAGATGACTAGCTAGGATGCTGTCATGATGAGTTCCTGATTAAATATAGTAACTTTTGCACATGCTTTTTGTGTGTGCTTGACCAGAACTGAGCTTACTAAACTTCACAAGGTAAAAATTTTATCTGTTTTCCTTCATGTTTTGGATGCTTTTAGTTCTTGCTTCATTTTTTTACTTTGTTGAGGTTTGTTTTTTTCATTATTTTGGAGAATAATATGCCAGTAGCAGTTTGTGCTACCATGCGTTTGGAGTTTCATATACAGTTTATGGATTCAAAGCATTTTTCTGTAATACAGTTGCCCCTAGTGTGACTAATGTGTGTGTGTCCTTTTATCCTGCCGTTGGGCAAATCAGTCAGTCAGTCAAGGGTCAGTCCTGTTTTCCAGCAAACTGTTGATTCCCCATCGGTTGTTCATGTGTCTCCCACTGGCAGTGGCTGCAGGAAGTGTCATTTGTTAAGGTACATTTAAGTTAGTGTGCATAAAACCTCCATGTGGTAGAGAGCTACTCAAGGGAAATAAATGTTCTTCCAGTGTTTCCACATTCCTCTGTGTTGTGCTCGCTATACAAGGGGATGTCCTGTGGTTTTGCACAGTCATGCAAGACAAAAAAAGGCAGTGCTGACCCTAACTCATGAACAGTGGTCTTGCTAGGACAGTGTTGGAGATGAAGAGATCAACTCCGAGAGAATGGCATGCCCCCAAAACCTCACAGTTCCTGATTTGGAGGGAAATTTCTAGGGAGGATCGTCAAGGAGGGCAGAGACAAGCAATCTTTCCCTGGCATCCTGGTCCAAAGGAATGTGGTCTGGGCTTGTTGTGCCATCAAGGGATTGCTTCCTCTTCTTTTCTGAGAAAGAAGGAGGGAGGAGAAAGGCAAATGACTTAGATGTACAAAGCGTTTAGGTGTTAACTAGCTGCTGTTCCTCTGATATATTCCAGGAGAAAGCTGTGTATCTGTTAGTGTCTATAGTTAACAAAAACAGTTGGTAAAATATGTGGTAAAGAAAATGTCCTGACTCTCACGTAGGCACTCAACATTAAACCGTCATTAAACATTTTTTCTAGAGATATGTTTGAAAAATAGAGAATAGCCAAAATATCTGAATAATAAAACCCAGCTGAATACCTAGTTCTCTAGTAATTTATCTTTTTTTTTTTTTTTAATGAAACAGTAGGCTTACCTTCTCAGCATGGTTCTTACATGTTCTTCTCTAAACTGACATGGCCATGTACTTATTCCTCACTCTCCCCCACAGTTCAGTTTTTAAAATGGAAGAAGATGATGCTCCAATCAAACGCTGTCCAAAGTGTAAAGTTTACATTGAACGAGATGAAGGCTGTGCCCAAATGATGTGTAAGAACTGCAAACATGCCTTTTGCTGGTACTGTCTGGAATCTCTTGATGTGAGTACATACCATGGAGTCTGGTTCTCAGAAACTTAGAATTTCATTGCTTTGCCATCCAGCAGGCTCATTAATCAATTAAATAGTATCTCACTAGCTTCTGCCCAACTTGGTGGTCCACAACCCACCAGACCTGATCCTGGTAATTTGATAGGATTTGTGCTCTCTTTCACTTGTCTGACCTGTGCAATTTTAGCATTTTGCTGATGTGAGTCAGTAAGTAATCATTAAAAAGTAAAATTTCATGAAAATACTCTGTTTGCAATCTTACTTAGTGGCAAGTAAGATTGGGAAGGGACGTTGCTTCGCTTTGTGTTTTTTTTTCCCCACTAATACTTCATTTAATACTGACTTTTCAAGTTCTCCTTCTTGAAGGAGTTACAGGATGAGTACAGCAATGTTCTTAGTCTTGAGACTTCCTTAGTGGAAGTTTAACAAACTAGATTTGGTGCGTCATCATGTAGAAGATTAGCAGTCAGATTTTACCGTTCATTGTGTTCTGTGGGACAAGAAATACATCTGACATATGAAAAAGAATACAATGTTCTCCTAGCACCAGGAGTTTGTCAGTCTATAAGCTGCTGCTGTCATATGTTTGTCTTTTTAAAATCAGCCTGTTATCATGCCCAAGGATCAGAGTATATAGAATATACAACATCTGTTTCCATTTCATCTGCTTTATTTTATAACATTGTTAACAATAGCAAAGGAAATGTTTGAAGTTCCTGAAAGCTACTCTGACTATTCAAATCCTGGGGTTGTCCTATTTGAATGCTTTAATAACAGTCCTTAACTCACAGGCTTTTCATGTGCTCAGTTAAAAAGCAGCGTTCCCTTGGTACTAGGCCTGCTGTCTTGACTGGTTTGCAAAAGGATGGCAGGACAGGTAGGGACATAATTTCTCAAAGATCTGTGTTGCCCTTTTACTTTCAACTAGTAAAAGGAACCAACTGTGGGAAGTCTGCAGTACAAGTATTCGTTTTCCTTTGTTCTTTCTGTATGTGTAAAATGTATGCAATAGTCCTTTTCTCGGATCCTCTTGCTGAACTCCATGCTAGCATTTAAATATGCAGCTTGAGAGCCTTTGGGAGAAGAATTCATTACAGATACATAACACTTGCTAAACAGCCCTGTTTGTGAAGATGTTTAGCTGTAAACAAAGCACTTTGGAAAGGTTAGACCTGGCCATATCCACTTTACTAAGTTTTTATCTTCCTGTACAGTTCCTGGTTATAAATTCTCAGGAAATAGTGGTTTATTACTTGAAGAACAGTTTACACTTCTGTTTATTGCCTACCTTTTATTTTAATATTTTTTAGGATGATTTTCTCCTTATACATTACGACAAAGGACCTTGTCGAAACAAGCTGGGACACTCCAGGGCATCTGTTATCTGGCACAGAACACAGGTAAAGCTCAGATATTTAAAGGCTCTCTACAGGTCTACTGCTGTCATAGTGCCTTCCTTTGCCTTACTCATTTTAACACCTTAGGGTAAAATTCTGTGCTGAATGGTAGCTGATCTTCATAGCAGATTTTGTTAAAGAGGGCTGTAGCTCGGAGAGGAACAGTTTGCTCTCCCAGAGAGGACACTCCTGGGCAGAAAGCCACTGAGAATTAGAAGGGGTACATTTGCAGAGCCAGTTAAGTGCCAGTCCAAGTGCGTTCTCAGTAAACACAGAGGATGGACTAGGTTGCCACCATCCATATTACTAACAGGAGAGCTCATCCTGCAAGGGATCTTTAGCTTCAGATCCAGAACTGGAAAGGAATTAGCCCGAGTATGCTCAATATCTTGTTATGGACTCCAGTTGACTCATTCATGGACAGAAGGTAACACCACGAGCTCATCGGTAGTTTCAAACACAGATTCAAACTGACAGTTACAAAGAGCGTGGGGATGGCTCTTGTAGCCTAGACCTAGTCTTGCTGGACCCACCATGAATGCTGCTAATGAAAGTGCTCTCTGCACTACTTTAATGCATGTAATATAAATGCTAATGTGTGACTTGGTCCAATCTACTGCCTTTACAGTCACTTCAGAGATACAGGGACATCTGGGTTTCTGAGTCATCTTTTCCTAAATTAACTGTGTGCCAGTAAAAAGCTACCTTAGCTTGAGATGAAGCTCTTTTCTTGAAATATACATTTCTCTCCATTCGAGCATAAACCCCAAGTCTAGAGAATAAACCCCAATTCTGGTCAAACAGCTAAACTGAAATAAAATGAGAAGGATTGCACCGCGCTCCCTCCACACACACCCCTGGGTGCCTGAGCTATGGACTGAATTTTGTGTGGCTTAGCCAATGGTATCTTAGGAAGTGTGTGGATAGATAAGTTGTCTTGATGTACCTGTAATATGAGGTGATTAATCTGATATTTGGAATCTGTTCTTAGCTACAGCAGTTAGTGCAGATACGTTTGATAGACAATACATTTGATGTTCTGGTCGTTGTTGAGAAAGCAAATGGTAATTCTCTGCCAATCAGGATATGATTCTGCTAAACCTGCTTAAGCCAAATCAACATTGCAGTCATTTCCTTATGTGAAGTTTCTTTGAGTATTTAGCCAAGACAAATTGAGGTGAGCCTTTGGTTTGTGGTTTGTGGGTTTAAAAGAAAATATTTGTTTTGGCCAGAGGGAGTGGCTTGGTGCTGAGTAGGACAGCAACTTCTTCAGAGGCAACAGAACCAAGTAGAAGATGAGTAATACTCAGCAGGCAGTTTTGTTTAAAAAAAAAAGCAAAAAACACAAGAAAAACCCCAAAATAAACAAAAAAACCCAACCCACAACAAACAAAATGAACCTTAATTATCTCTTTGATAGCATATTGAGGCAGAAAGGAAGGTGAAAATTAGATAGCTCATAAAAATCAGCAGTAGTCGATCCAGTCCACTGAATTGCTAACTTCCTTCCAGCTTGGCTCTGACCAGCACACATCTAGCCGGGGCTGCAAGGAGGTAGGCAGGGGCGTGCTGCCTCCGAAGATCAGTATGGCAGCAGCTGCATTTTTAGTAGTCACGATTTTTAAAGGAGGTGAGGATTTGGCTTTGGTTTGTGTCTGTACGAAGTAAATACAAAGATTAGCACATGACATGTGCATCAGATTGTCAGCACCTCAAAGGAAAAAAAAAAAAGAATAAGTAGCGAAACGTGCACACCTCTGAAGCTGAAAAAGAAATTGCTCTTGGCAAGAAATAAAATTGTTGGGGCGTGGAAGTTCGAGCTCCTCGTCCCTGGACAGCTAAAAGCCGGGACTGAAAGACTCGGTCAGGGCGGGAGGCAGCCCGAGGGCGGCGAGCGCTGTCCCGCAGCGCCACCTCCTGCAGCCAGCCTCGCCGCCCAGCCCCGGCCCCGGTGCTGGAGCTGCGGGAATACGTACGTAGTAATCAGAACGAGAAATTGGCCGTGGCCGACAAAAGCACTAGTAAATCATCGCTTCTATACCATGGCTAATTAAATATTTGCCAGCTAATTGAAGTGGCGTATCTAGCCCTGGCTAGAAGAATTCTTAATGAGTACTGCACTCTTAATTTCGTTTTGCCTTCTGTTGTGGGGTTTTGCTAGCAGATTAGCATTCCGCTCCTGCCTTCATTATTCAATATTATTCACAGACTCTCTCATGTGAATTAATCTAAATTATTTTCTCAAATAATTTGCGGGCGTGTTGTTGCAGCATTACACTTACAGTTGCCTGTGGCAAATGGGAAACTTCCTCAGGCGATGAACCTCAACTTGAGTGTTTTTTTAATAGTTTTCCAGATTTAAACTCTGTAGAAACTAATAGAGTTTGGCACGCTGACAGGATGGGTAGGCCTGTGGTCCTCTGCCCATGCTGGGAAGAGGGTGATCAATAAATGTCAATTTAAAAAAAGCTTTTAGAGTTAGGTCATGTACCCTGAAGCAGCAGGATGAGCTCAGGTCTGACTGCAAAAAGCCATTACATATTCAGAGTCCTCCTGTAGTCCATAATGTTTGTAAGCTGTGGCTGAGATCCCCAAGCTTGTGTTGCTGCTGGTGGGAAGTTTGTGGGAGTCTTCCCTGGCTGTCCATGAACAACATGAAAACTTTGACTGATTAATTTTGGAGCTTTCTCCAGCAAAAAAGGGAGCACCTGGAAGTGAAAGTCTCTAACTCTTTTCTAGTCTTGATCCTGATATTTACGTCTGATCAAGAAAAAAGTGTCTAGTCAGTTGCTTCATTAGTTGTTTGAGATATAGCAGAACTCGAAAAGGCAAATAACAGTGTGCATCACTTTGTGTGATGGACCTGAGTTGTGTGGCACGATGTTGACTGGAGCCATGAAACATGAGCGTTCGCTCTCTGATTTCACTCATGTTTGCTGATCGCAGGAGCTGACTGTAGCGTACTCTTGGGGGGAAGTCCTCACTGTGGTAAGGTCAATGGCACTTGCTGAGATCCTGTCGAAGGACACTGGTGGTGCACTGATGTCAGCAGAATGCAGACAATTGCTATCCCTAATGCAATGGTATTCTTTTCTCTTGCAGGTGGTAGGAATTTTTGCAGGATTTGGTCTTCTACTTTTGGTGGCCTCCCCTTTCCTTCTGCTTGCTACACCATTTGTTCTGTGCTGCAAGTGCAAATGTAATAAAGGAGATGATGACCCTCTGCCTACCTAGACTGAAAGAAGATTGGACTCATCACAACACGTGTTTTGATTTTATTGTTGCTGTTGCTGTTTCCCTCTTGCACTTACATTGGTGTAGCCTTACTTGCCCCATTCTGCTTTTCATTGACACACAATCTTGGTTCCAGAAACTGTTGTTACTACTGTGGCATAGATAATTGATGATAGACAAGGAGGGTAATGGAAGGCAAGTTTGGTGCTAAAGGGAGACCATGGACCTGAGTAGCTATCAGAGATGAAGAGATGATACTGCTAAAAAAAATGCAAAAGGTTTCTGCTGCCCTGCTGGTGGACTGGGAACTGTACAGAATGGCATCAGCAAAACAAGCTGAAAATGCATACAAACCTAAATGTTTGCATATCTGTTCGCTTACATATTTGATGTCTTCTTATTCCTGTATGTATTTGTTGCCTATCATTTAAACCAGATAGTCAACTTACTGTGACTTTGCCATGTTTATTACACATCTGTTTTTGTTAAAGCTATCACAATGTCATTTTCAGTACCTATTTTTCCAAGTATAAGAAAATCAATAAGGTGCATATAGGCCATCCTATGCCTTTCTTGAAATCTGCGGAGGGTTAGAGGGACAAAGTTGGTCCTGTTGCCTTCCAGGAATTTTTTGAAGTCTTAATATAAATTTGTTTGATTGAAAGCTACATTTTAAAAATGAATTGATGAAGCTGTAAGGTTGACACAAACCTTGGTGTCACAAACCTGCTATCTAATCAAGGTTCTTTTAAAAATGCATTGATGGTATTGATTACCGCTGGACCACTAGTATTTTTCTGAATTGTTATTTTTTGCTGTTGTTTAGGGTTCTGCTACACTTATAGGGCTATGTAACTTCTAATCCAGGTATCTTAATCTTTTTATATATATAGAGAGAGATATATAATCGTATTTAAACCAAATGTGTAAATAGCTGTGCTATTGAAAGATTTTGGAAGGTCAAAATAGCTTGCTTCTGCCTTTAGGGCAATTACTAAAAAATACAGGACTAACTTTACTATTTAGCAGACTCTTGGGTTATCAGTGAATCTTTCCTTTTAAGTATAAAAATACATCAGGGTTATCCCTGTAGTTAAGAATAAAAATGCCTGGGATATTTGTGGAAGTTGTATTTTACATTTAAACTACTTAGCCCATTTTCAGAGTTAATATCATAGGTTGTATGGTGTATGCTGTTAATAACAATACTGTGACGAAACAAGTTTTTATTTGAAAAATAATCACTTGATTTGATGATTTTGTGGAATTCACAGTGCTGTGTTTCCAGGATAGTAAAGCGTGCTAGTCAACATACTATTAATCATTGTAATTTCTCTTTAGAGATATTTTTTTGAAAAACATTTTACTCTGATTGTAAAGCCTACAAGAATTTGACTAATAACTTCTTGCTATGAAATATAAAGCACCTGAAACAATGTGTATGTCTGTGTGTAGTACTGAAGGAAAACATTATTTTGAATGGCTTGCGGACTAAGTTCAACTGTGGTTTTTTCATCATCATTTATTTCTGTGCATTATCAATGTACTGAAATGGATGAATATGTTGAAGCCAGGATAACTTTGCACTACAAATGTATTAAGACCCTTCAATGCAACTGCTTCTGGCTGCTGTCACAGGCTGGGAATATGTTTTCATAGCTCAGGCATAAGGAAGTGACTCCTCCTTTATACGTTTGTTTTATACTGTCTGTTAAATAAAAAGACTGTAGGGTACAATTTTGAAAAGGGCCACTGTATTTTTATAAAACAACTCTTGAATTGCTTCTCTTTCTCCTTCTTCCAAGTTTATTGGTATCCAGATTCAAACTGTATCTGACCACAGATTTCAGCTTCAGGAGCTGGAGGTTGTCTGCAATTTGCTTATCTGGCTTGTTTTTAATGAGTTCAGCCATTGTAGTGTGAAGATAAAGGATAGCTGGTTTCCAGCAAGTCTGAACCCTTCATGGTGTCTTCACATTGTTTGTGGCAATGCGCTGTTCAGATCCTTTGTTATCAGAGTCTTTTCAGTATTGTAAGCTATCTCTGTTATTAAAAAATGCGTAATTGTTCAAAAATACCTGTGGAAGGAAATCAGGGTAGTGCATTGGATGGCTGTTTTCCAGCCCCCAGGGTGTGTGTGAAGCACTGAGTTCAGCAGGCAGGGATCTGGTTATCTCACCCGGCTCTGGCAGCAGCTCAGTCCGTCTCCCCCCATGTACCCCAAGCCGAGCACCTGGGTTGTGCCGAGTCATTGCTTCGGTGTGCAGAAGTCCTGGAAACCCTTCTGCAAGGGACAGCTTCCTGCAGGTAAGCTTGAACAGTGGCCTTTCATACTTGGCCCTGTAATTCTATTTAACTGGAGAAAAAAAAAAAACCTGGACCACAGGACGTAAAAGATTTCATGAGCTGTTACTTTTCTAACTAGCAGCACTGAGGGATTTTGCTGTGTGCGGCAGTGGCTCTGATGACCGATTCGGCTGCTGGGATGACAGTAAACAGCGGAGGTGCTGTGGCCTGTTAACAGTACCAGTGTCCTCCTGGTATGAGGTTTACGTTCTCTGTGCCTTTCTCAGAGACAGCCTTTTTGCGGCAGTATAGCGAAACTTGAGTTTTCCACCGTACTGTGTGGCCAGTTAATAATCAATGTCAACATTGATGCATTTCCAGATTTAAAAGAAAAAAAGAAAAGTCTTTTATGAATACAGACATCTTTACATTATAGTTTCTAATTGATGCTCACTGGTAACGTTATGTATCAGAAAACTGTGTATTTCTGTCAGTATATCTCTCTGATCTCGACATATTTGAATTTCTACTGGAGATTTTTATGACGTTACCTCTTGTTTCACATCCTGGCTGTTGGGATAGACTATATGCCTATATATGTTTACCAAATACCTAATTTGTTCAGGTTTGCTAAATGTCGTTCCATCTGTATTCTTCTCGGGGATTTTTTTGTTTTTCTTTTTTTGAATTTTTTTTTAATGCTGATTTGATTCCAAAGTAGCAACTTCTGGTGGTGGTGTATTGAGTTTGGGGCATTTTAATGTTACAGCTTACATTGATAGTGTGACATTCAATACCCTGAAACTGAACTGTAAGTACCTTATTTTAAACTCTGACTTTTAAATCCCCTGCCATGGAGAAGTGAATGTTTGTCTCTGCTGCTTTCCAGATGAAATTCTGTTACAACAGCTTTGGCTTTTTAGAATTTCACCAGAAAAATAAGGTTCACCACATGATTTCTCTTGAGTTTATTATGGTTATGCTATTATTTAGGGAGTTTGGATTGTTTTAAAAGCTATTTTTAGTGGCGTTTGTAACAATACATAATTTGCATGTTCTGTTGGGATGAAGTGGAGTCATGTCTAGCGAGCGTCAAGTCCAGACTCCGGAGGCTTTGCATCTCCCTAGACTTGACATTCATTGCTTGGGCTGAAGTCAGCCCTGAAGAGGGGTCAGAGCACACAGCCCATACCACCTTCAATGGTGGTAGCAATGTGGTTTCCCCACGTGACATTGGACAAGTCACTTATCTCCTTTTATCTCAATTTAACCATCTTTTAAATGGATGGACCAATGTTTACCTACCTCACATGAGGATTGTGAGGGCAAATTCATTGGTTTTGAGGCTCTTCAAGATCCTGTGATGAAAGACTGTATATAAATGCTTACTGTAGTTTTATGTTAATATTTCAGTTTTATTCATGTTGGCATTCATCCTGAAACCTCCTACTACTGACTTTAGCATGCCAAGAATTTGGGATGCTTTCCCCCACATACCAAGCAGCATGATCTTTCCTCAAATACTCTGGCTTATGAATTAGGCAAAATCCCAAATAAGAGCTAACTGGATCAACTCTCGGCTTGCAGTTCATCTCCTGACATGCAGGAAACACAATCAAAATTAGTGAAAAGATCTCCTGTTTGTGGAGCTGATATTCACAGATCAGAAAAAGATGAAGTGCTTTTGTTATGAGCAGGAAAACGAAAATGAAGTTTTGTGCATTTCATCTGTAGGCCTTTTACTGTATAGGAATAAATATATTTGATACAGGCTGTTTTCATCCCAGTGAGGTGCAGCATGCATAAAGCTTTGTGCAGGTTTGCTTTTTTAAAACCAAAGTTGGTACATTTCATGTGCATAATCTAAAATCCTAAGGAAGACGGGTAGAATATGGTTGTTGATGACAGTGATATTAAAGGCATCAAAAAAGCCTGCATCAGTGCTTAATTGCTAATGCACTTATACTAAGTAAGGCATGCTGTTTGTGTTTAGAGCCCTGTGGTCTTCATTATTGCTTTGAGTTGTGTATCTCTCTTATAAGAATTCCAGGAACATTAGGTACAGGTACATGGTACATAACTGAACCTTTCTTGATCATTTTACCATGGATGTATTTTAAACTTGTATAGGGATAAGCATGAAGGAGTCATGCATATCTATAAATAATGTATTTGACCAGTGTAAAAATAGTTCTGTTGATGTATTTGAAATGTAAGTACATTTTGTGCCACTAACACTGTGATGTATAAAAGAGCTGTTGAATGCCTTTTAATGTTGTGTTTTGTACTTTGAATCATATTGAAGAGTTTAATTTGTAATTTCAATAGATATTTTAAATGAATGCGTCTCCTGTGATTCTTCATAGTGACTTCCCAGTGCTATACATTCACTAAAGGAAAGTGCTTTTGTTATGGTAGGACTCCCTATGCTTACCCACCTCTTGATCCTTGATCCTGAGCAAGCACAGCCTGTAGCCTGGAGACCTCCTGCCTCGTTTCTGGGTGTAACTGAGGTTTCTGGCTCATTGTCTCCCAGTTTAGCCGTAGGAGTGAATCTGGGAATCTCTAGAGATAATTTGACCCACAGCTGGGTCTTTGGTCCAGCTCCTGTTGCAGTCCGCTGATGGACGCCCTAGCCGGGTGAATGCGCTGCTCCAAGGATCACTCTGAGATGTGTGTATGTTCTTGCACCACACATTTAGGTCTGGTGGAGATAAATGCGAGTAGCTTGTATTCCCCTGGGTTTGTGTTGTGTAGGTGAAACTTTCAAAGGCAAAGTGCAATCACCTGAACAACAGAGCATACTGAACTCCCTCTGACAGTGGAGTTGGCTCTCATACCTCTCAGCCCATCAACACGCACTTTGCATTTTGCCCGAACTGCAGGTGAGGATGCAGTCTTGTCTTCAGTGCTCTTAGTTTCTTTCTCACTTGTTAGGGTGCAATTTGTCTATATCCCTAGGAAAAGCACAGGCACAATTTCTTAAAAAAAATGGTATGCATAACTGATGCGTGTATGTGCTTTATATCTGACAACTTAAGAAAAACCAAGGCTGCATAATAGCTGCTACTCAGTCATGCCTCCTGTCATTTGCATGAAGCATAATGATTTTTCTCCATAAGGGAAAGATCAGTTTAGATATTTTGTTCAATTGGGCAGAAAAATGTCTATAAATGCCACTAGGGGTTTTGACCGATTCTAGGAGCAGGTATCATTAACAAAGCAATCGCCTGTCTTTCCCTGCTCCCACAGTCTGTTCCTTCCAATTAGGGTATGTTGTGCTTTGCAGTTTTCTTTCAGAAAGGAGGATTGTTTCTCAGTCACTTGCAATTGTATGGTGTAGTTCAGTAACGTTTAGCTCCCTGGGCATCTCCTCAGTCTGTCTGCCCTGTTCGGCTTACCTTGCTGTAGCAGGGTTTTCTTACACATGCCTTCAGCTCTGTGACTGGGTTTCTACACAAGTCTGTAATCACAGAATCAAGCAATTCAGAAACTCTAGGTAACAGACTTCAGGGTCTCAACTGTCTAAAATCAGATTATTTAAGTTGAATTCTTAAGTGGCAAACTGTAGCCCATGTATGTTCTAGCAAATAGTGTCCAGCATCATTCAGTCGCCAGAGGCGACCCGCATCCCTAGTGGTAAGTTCTGCTAGGAGGGACCCCAGCCCCAGAGTAACTCCTGAACCCCACCTGGGCATTGGGTGGGAGAGTTCAGGTCAAAATCATGCCAGTAACTGTCCTGTAAGAACTGAACAATTGGCACAATTGAATCCCACAGCACAAAAACATTGTGCTAGGTCGAGCATTCTGCTAATTATAATGGTGCTAATAGAGATGCAGATGTAGAAATTGAATTCTAGAGACTGACAGTGCCAACCTGCAAGCACAGTGCATCCACAATATCCGCAAAACCTCTTTTTAAAAAAAATTATTTTCTTAATTGGAGATCATCTAGGATGTTTCTCATAGGAGATTTTATGCTGTGGGTACTTGCCTGTTAACAGTGCATCTATACTTATTTTAAGCAGGGTATATAGAAATTGATGGAACCTTTGCTGATTCTGATTTTGAAAATAAGAAGAGATAAAAGGCTGTCTTGCACACGGATGGCTTTGCTACTCAGACTCTGCACTCTGGGAACCAAGATCCAGCCTTGAATCTGACACCACTTAATTATGAGGTTTGTCTTAACGTTCAGGTGTCTGGCCTTAACTCGTGGTAGTCACGCAAAGACACTATTCTGGGTCTTTGGGACATTTCCCTTCCCATCCTATACTGCTTACTGCTTACAAAGATAATCATCTAGAGAACTTAACTTTTTTAGCCTCTCAAGATGCTTCGCAGATGTGGGTTTTTTCCCCGCCCACTCTGATGACAGAAGAAATCTAGGCAACTGTCTTTGCTCAGACTCACAACTTTTACGTGGCTAAACCTGAGAGCAACTGTTGCAGAGTGCCTTACCAGAAGTAGTGCTTTCAGATACCAGGGCACACCTTGGTGGAGGAAACGAGAACCCGGTTACACTGCTCCCATATAGTGTGTGTCTGTGTGTGTGATGTCTATAACTTAACACGTGGCACATCCACAAAATGTTTATTTGCTGTAAATCATGCAAACCGACTCACACGTGCAAGTGATGGAAATGCACTTGAAGGACTGAATAGTCCAGTTCTTCTGTGGTGTGTGCACAAGAACAACATCAAGCTGGATTTGCTAACTGGTAATTTATTCCTGGTGTTCCTTGGTCACTTTTTTTTTAAAAAAGCCTAAAATGAAATAAACACTATAATCACTATATAAACACTAAACTTAAACCCAGGGTCGCAAAGAAGAGAGTCCCTGGGAGTAAATGCTAGGTATCCTAACTCAATGCTGTTTTGTAAAATCTGAATGTAAATATGGGTGTCTGGCTGTTGTGTGGTACTTTATTTTTATGCACAGCATGTCCTTAAATGTCAAATGTGGCTTCTAGTCAGTGTAGTTTATATATGTTTACAGGAAGAAGAAATTCTACTGTGTAATTTTGTAGAGCAAGAAATGTGATCCTGGAGCAATGGAGATTGCCCATATTAGATAGATCGATAAAGGTTCTGGGTTATTTTTTGTAGCTTTGCATGGAAGAAAGTGTATTAGGAATAGAATTAAATCACTTCCTCCTTCAAAACACTGCCTTCTCCACGCCCAAGCCCCCCCCCCCCCCCCCACCCCCCCCCGAGTAGCTGGAAAAGAAAAAATAAATGTCTATAAGCTTGAATAAGTGGGACTCCATGTATGCTATGAATTGTATGCTCAGAGCCCATGAAAAGGGATTAACCTTTCCATTACTTTTTAGTGAGTTTGGATTTTCATTTTAGGTGAGCCACAAGCTTGTCTTGCTGAGTAAGAGAGCACACGTGACAGACTGCCGTGTTCGTGTGACAGGTTTTCTTTGCCAGTGATTTGCCTCAGTTGTCATGACCTGTTTTGTGTGGCAGAATACAAGAGACTGGTTTTGCTGTGGATTATAAGAGAAAAACATGTATCATTAAAGGAGAGTGAACATAACGCGCTAGCTTAGCAGGTTCTGTAGGCTTGACCTGCTCGTACCAGTCTAGATTAAAGTCTGTGGACTCAGCCATTCCTGAGATCTACGCTGCTGTGCTTTAGTCTTGAGAATGATTACAAACAAGCACACATTTTAGTTTGGGTTTGTGTTTGTTTTTTTTTTTTTCTTTGCTCCCTTGAGATGATGTTTGCGTTTTGGTGGGTGGCAGAAATGCTTGAGGTGCCTCAAAATCCTGAGGCCTCATTATATTTTGAGAACAACACTTGTTTTGTGGGATTAGCCACAGGAGAAACGTGTGAGACTGTGCAAAATTTTCCTTTTAAAATTGCCTTGGCAGATAAGCGTAACATAGCATTTGTTTCTTTCTTTTCTCACCTCAATAATTATTAGTCTACTCATTTTGTTGAATTCTGGTGTAACTTCTATGATGGGTGTACATCTAGTGAGGGTTACCCGAGTTGGAATAGGGATGCACTTTTTTTGATGCGTTAGAAAAGCACATGAAGCAGGGTGTTTTAAGCCCCGGCGGTAAGCGGTGCTGCTGAGAGCCAGCAGGGTGCAGCCTCTGAACGCCGCTGCAGCAATAGGGACCCGCTGGCTTCGAGAAATCCCTATTAACAAGGTTTCTATCTCAAGCTTTTAAAGTCTGTGTTTCCAAACCTCCGCAGAGCTAATCGTAATGATATCATGGCTAAAAATAACGATGTTACGATGGGCCTGCACACTCTGCTGGGGCTGTTTTAGTCTCTGGGTATTAACATATATTATTGCTCCTGCTCTCTGAGAGTATATAAACCTTTTCTGAAAATGGAAAAGCCTAAGTAGTTGAATTTTCAGAAAACTGATATACACATAGAGATGTTTCAGTCTGCAAATGTAAAATGAGAGGTGCAAACCAGAGGTCTCTTTCAAAATGCCGTGTTCAGAGAGTACTGAGATTAATCACACTGAGAGAAGAAGGGTGAACACTAAAAATCAGTTAGTTCAAAACAGATTAAGTATTGGCTAATAACATTGCATCTCCTCTATATTTTATAATTGACGGATGTTGTAACTGAGCCAAATTATTCTTTTCCCCCTTCCTACCCACGCCTGCTGTCGTAGCTGTGTTCCTCAATACAGATGTTCAGCAGAAACAATGCAACTGTCCAAACAATAACTCCAACCAGCCGTTTAGTAGTCAACACGTTTGGCAGTGGGGGCAAGCTGCAACAGGGGGTTGCTGTGATTCCTTCTGCCTTTACCTCATTCTGTTTATGTGTGTTCCAATGTTCGTGTGTCTTCCCCCCTCCTCCCAGGTGTATCTGAGTAAAGCAAAGTGAAAAGTTAGTTTCTTCTATTTTTTGTGGCCTAGGATGTTTCAGGATCCTGCCAACACTAACACAAACTCTAACTTTTAAAGAAAATATAATGTGCTGTCCTGGCTGCCACCATCTCCCTGCCAAACTTCCAGGGGCTCCCAGGAAAGTTCTGGTTCATGCCAATTACAGCCTGTAAGGATGTTTGGAGCATGTTTTTCAGCTGGATTCATTTTTCCTTTTCAGGACCTTGTAATTATCTGATGCAAAACAGTGTGATTAGAGGACTGGGGTAGCACAGTGTATCTTAGCAGACTGCCAACACTTTGCTCCCACCATATCGCTACATTTTGTTCAGCAGATCTCCCAAGTCTTCAGCATTGGTCAGGTGGTTACAGACTGAAGACTTTCTCAATGCAGGATGCCTCCAACCTTTCGATGCTGCTTCCAACTCTTCCTGGCTTCCCAGCAGCAGGGTATGGTTTTTAGGTGCAGAGCAGTGCTGTGTGTTGAAGAATGGCCCTTGGAAGATGCAGGTCTACAGGGGCCGTCTCACTGCTTGCCAGAGTACGAAACAGAAAGCTGAGAGATACAGAGCAGCAAAAGGTAGAGGTACCAAGAAAGACCACTTTCCTCTCTGCCACCTCTGCCTGTATGGTAGCAGATAGAAAGGTAGGTTTGATGCTTAGTGCCATCACTCTTACTAGCGGTTTTTATCCTTTCACTTGCGATCTTAGGATGTGCTGCATTGCAGGCTCCACAGTCAGCCGCTAGCATCTCCTTACAACTAAAACTTGGTAAGGGAGGCAGAGGGGGAGTTGTGACTGGGTTAAAATGTGAGACCTTTATGTCAGAGCTGACCCTCTGACTCAGCTTCTCCTTTGCACTAACCTGAGGCAATTGACCCAGATTAAATTTTCTCTGACATTTGTCGTGGAAACAAACTGAACGTGAAAAGCTACAGTACCTGCAAGCAGTATCTTTGGTTATTCTAGACACATGCCAGGGCTCCCTTGAAACCCAAAGATTTCTGTAGGGTACAAACATCTCTCTTTGACAGATTTTACCATTGTGCCTGAGAAAACCCCTTCTGAGCCACAGGGTCTGGCCAGAGGCTGATGCTGTGAGACAAAAGAAAAAAGAAATGCCTGAGGTTCCAGCAACATCTGCTTTAAATTACAGGACATCTTAATGACCCTTCAGGACACTCAGTACTTAAGGTCTATAAAGTTTTTGATGGCAACCTCAAATGTGCAGCCTGTCAGCACAGCTCATTACGGTTATAACATTTCCTTTGCCTGGCTGGACTATGGCTTTTCTTACTCCAACTCGAATATGAAGCTCGCAGAGGAGCTGTAGCTGCTGCCCAGTGCCAGCAAAGCAGCTGGGAGCTGCCTGCCTGCCTGCCCCTTTGCTGCAGCTCGCAGCGCCCGGAGCACTCAGCAGAAATGGCCATGATTGCCTCTGCTCAGAGATGATCATCTCTCAATACGGGTGGGCAACAGCCCCACAGAGATGACTGTGGGGTTCCTGGTGTCTTGCTTTGAGCAACAGTTAATGGTCTCAGCCAGGAGGCTGCGTTGGGTGGGATATGCCCATAAAACAAGTAACGATGCCCCAGTGGAAGCGTTTTATAGGGCTTTATGTTTCTGAGTATTCAACAACCACATGTGTAACAGTAGGAACTGTAAAAGCTCCTGGATACAAGGAACACTCAACATGTTGGTGGGGGAAGGCAAACCGCTTCTGTTTACAGGAAAATATCATAATCTCTTAAAAGGCCATAAAAGCAGTCAGAACATGAGGTCCAAAAACATTTCCATTACTCTCTAGAGCATCCTGGATGTCCTTTGTGTAAAACAGGTATTTCCACCCTGAAGAACTCAGCTTCTACTGAAGACTCAAAATAAGGTTTGTGTGATGGGTGTGTGGGCTGTGTGCTGTGCTCTGGCTAATCCCTGCCCTGAAGCATCTGGGAGGGGGTGGCCACAGAGGAACATTAAATAAGGGTAGTCCACAATGATTGGAAAAGGTGATTATCACTTGATTAGCCAGGAGTAGTATCAGGCAATTTAAGCAAACATCTCTGATTCATTATTATTATTTCCTTCAATGAGCAAGATTTCAGAAGATATCTTGCATCCACCCCTCTCCCACTCCACAGAGCAGAAAACCTCTCTGGTGTTGCTGCTGACTTTTGTTTCACTAAAATGGAATTTTCTTGCTATTTTAAACATAAGAAACAAAACCCCAAATTCCAACAAGCTCTGGAGTGCTGCACAATGCCTGGCTTATTTCTTTTCATGCATGGTGTCATGGCAACAGGAAGAATTCGAAATTAATTATAATTCAGGCAAGATGGCCTCTACTTATATTATATGTTGGGTTTAGCCTGGCCTTGTGATTTTATTTATGCCAAAACAATATCAAAGACACTCTTTGCTATTAAGGATTTTTCTTTCTCTGGTAAATAAATTTGTGGTCACTTATTTGAACACGTAACAAGCTGTCAGTGAAAATTATGACTTTGAATTAATATAAAGATATGAGACAAAAGAAGATTCAAAGGAAAAAACAGAAAAAGGTAGTAAGTGATTAAGAGAAACAGATCTTGTTAAACTTCAGTAAACCCGATGAGTAAAACAAAGCATGTTCTTTTTAATAGGAACAGCTGAACGAACATTGCTGTTAACAATTTATCTAAAAAGATTTGATTTATGGGCTTAGTAATCAGATGTAAGAACGTGTTTAATCTGAGAAATGTTCAGTACCTGCCTTGATATGATGATGCTTTAACCTTTAAAGGCACTTTGATGCTACACAAAGACAAGTCAATGAAAATTCAATTAGGCTTTCCAACCTAACAGGTGTTTCACTTCCTCATTCAAACACAAAGTCCCAAATTATTCATTTTTTAATTCTGCTTTGCATTGCTAAATAGTTATATATTGCATACATTTTCCAATATAAAAGGCTAAAGTCAGGTTTTTAACCATTAGGTAGCATTCTTACGCCTGGAAAGACAGCTCTGCAGATCAGTACCAGCAAGGCTATTTTGCAGTTCCACCTTCAGACGTGCTGTGCATCCTGCGAAGGGACAACAGCTGGCAGGAGAGCTTGTGAGGACTGAGATTTCCCTGCAGCAGATTCCTGCAGCCTCTGTTCTGCATAACACAGTAATAACCCCCATATGATGAACAAGTGACCCATTTATGAGGCAGCTTCCTGAAAATCATGAGAGATGTGAAGGTTTAAATCATAAAGAAAAAGGAAATTGAGGGAGCTGGGGTTGTTTATTTGAAGAAAAGGAGGCTCAGGGGGGGACCCTATTACTCTCTGCAACTACCTGAAAGGAGGCTGTGGGCAGGTGGGGGTCAGTCTCTTCTCCCAGGTAACTAGTGACAGGACAAGAGGAAACGGCCTCAAGTTGTGCCAGGGGAGGTTTAGATTGGATATTAAGAATTTTTTTTTTTCACTGAAAGGCTGGTCAAGCATTGGAACAGGCTGCCCAGGGAGATGGTGGAACCCTTGGGAGTGTTCAAAAAATGTGTAGATGTGGTTCTTGGGGACATGGTTTGGTGGTGGACTTGGCAGTTCTGGATTAATGACTGGATCTGATGATCTTAAAGTTCTTTTCCAACCTAAATGATTCTATGATTCTACAATCTGTTGGCTTTTGAACCTTAAGCATCCATATCTGCAAGTTTTCATTCATCATGAAGACAAAAATCCATGTGCTTAAAAAAACACAAAGCAAACAAACCAAAACCAAAACTGAGGTTCAGCACAAGTTCCAAAAGTAGGAATTCTGAATAAATAATAAATCCAACAAAGTGTTACTTTTTTATACTTTTTTTTGTATGAAATGTTTTGCATGTAGCCTATTTCCCTTGTGCCAATCAGTCCTGATTTACATGTTCCAGGTATCAGGTAGCCACAATCAACCTACAGATGACTAAACATGATATTCTCTTTCTTTTTAAATGGAAGGAGAAATGGAAATTTTTATTGAAATGGAAAGCTATACCCATCTGGAGAAAAAAAAAAAAAGGCTATATTCAGGTGTTACTGTGCATTTAGTCCTTGACTAAATGAAGAATGAAAAAGACCTTGAACTAAACTGTTAATCCCTCAGGAATTAAGCACTAGGCAGTCCTGAAGGCTTGTGAACATCACTGTCACTCAAGCCTCTGCATGCAGTCAGAGCTACTTGGAGGGCACTTTGGCTGTAAGTCTCTTCGCCGTTATTTGCCTCTGTGGTCTCAACACAATTTCTAGCAGTTATTGCACAAGATGGGCTGATGACAGTGGAAGTTCCAGAAGATATTGACATCTCAGACTTTGGCATCAGGGATCAGTAACATTGCATAAATAATCTCTGAATATTGTGACTAATTTCTATGTCAGAAGAACAGCTACTCATTGCAACAACTGAAGAAGGACATGTGGGAAAAGTAGCAACAAGCACTGAACAACACATTGACACATGTCCTCCAAGCAGAGTGTTCAAGAACTGATCCACTTACCAGATGTATGGCAGAAATCCAGGCACCTTTCTTGATTCCTCTTGTCTCCACATAGAATGCATCAGAGATGAACAAAGACTCTGTTAGCCAAGTTTTTGAAGACGGGAAGTTACTCAGGTCTTCAGCAGAAATATTTGGGGGGTGTAGATGCTTGCCCAGGATGGAGGTTGGAGATACTCTGCTGTGTGATACCACTTTAGCACCAGCTTTCTGAAGAAACCTGGGATGATAAAGGAAAGTGAATAAGAGACAAGGAAGCAACCAGATTTACTAGTCCGCAATTACTCTGAGGAGTAGTGCTTTAGCTGTGGCTTTCTTACTGTGGCTCTTTCTGTGTTTCGTATCTGTACTGCCTGTAGCCAGCCGCCCTGTTTACAGCCACAGATGACAATGGAGGATTTATAGCATCTGTATTGCTTTAGCATGTTTTCAGATAGTTCAAAAATGAGTATTGCCATTTATTTTGGATATTGTTTTAAATGAGTGTGTTTCTTTTGTGCGCAGAGATACTAAGACCCAGGTTTTTTCCATACCGACTGACAAACAAGCAGTGATCAAAAGCACTGACATGTGCCAGTAACCCCTCTCTCCCAGGACCATGCTCCCAAATTTCCACTTCTGAAAAATGTGGTCCCAGTTAGCAGAACAGTGAGACCTCGCAGGCAGCTGAAGAGAGTCTGTGTGTTTAATCCACAGTTAACAAGGAGCAGGAAAGCAGTAGGAGCCCAGAAACTTCCTGGGTACGAGCGATGTCGTGTCAGCTGAAAACCTGGCAGAGCAGATTCATAGCGGAGGAGAGGGCAAAAGCTCAGAGTTGGTGCAGAAGCATCCAGTAGAGCACAAGAGGACACTGTATTTAATAAAAAAGGGAAAGACACAGTAGTGGAATTAAAAAAAAAAACAACCACACACCACTGCCATGCAAATACAAGTGAAAGGAGAAAAAACACCAAATGCAAATTGAGCAGGTGTAAAATGTTACGTGACCACTGCCAGAGCCATCACTGCTGTTCTGATGCAGCTTCCTTTAATGTTTTCTTAAATCAGAAGTTTCTCCAAGATATTTAAGGATTTGCCTGTTTGATAGAACGAGGTAAAATAAAGAGAAGATGCTGAATAATATAAACCAAGTGACTTTTGGGTCTATTTTTTTGACTGGTCTTAGCATTTGCTTCTAACGTTTAATACAATAAAGTGCTCTTAGAAACCAAGGACGGGAAAAATCAGGGTTAGAAACTTTGCAAAGGTGGTATGCAGCTGTATTCTTGAGCAGGTGAAAAACCATACATATTTTATTTCATAGAATACCCATGTAAAAGGCTCTTAGTGTGTTTGATAAGCTCTCTGTGTAGAAAAGTGTGTATCAGGATTACTCTGCACCTGCTGTGCAAATCTACTCAAGCCAGGGCTGCTGTCAGGACACTTTTCCGTAGTGGCAGCAGCGCTCCTGCCTGGCTGAGCACAAACAGGCTTGGCTTCCTTCCACCCTCCAGCCAGGGTCACTGAAGAGGGGACACTTTGCATCTTCATACAGGGCAAGTTCAAGAACCAAACCTTGCGATACTGTAATTTTAGCATCTCATAGCTTAACATTTAAGAATTATGTTGATATAAAGAATGATGAAGTGGTTCCAAAGGTGTCCGTGGGAGACTTTTCTCAATCACAGGGGGTAGAACTGAATGAAACGAGTTTGGAAATTGAGAAGATCTCGACCTTGGCAGAAGACGGGCTGAAGTGAGGGACTGGCATCCTTTCAAGGGTGTTGTGCCAGTCAGTATTTTTCCTGCCCAAATGAGAGGTTAGGCAGGCTGGTAGGAAGTTGTTGGGAGCCAGAGGCACTGCTTCTCAGCCAGAAAATGTGCCATTCATGAGAGGCTCAAACCCCTCAGGAGACAAAGCTGGGAACTGCTGCCTCTCATAGGAGACTAGAGGTCCCAGCCTGTGCTGGCCCTGCTGGTAGGGCCTGATGTCTTTCTGAAAGAATACAGCTGCATACCACCTTTGCAAAGTTTCTAACCCTGATTTTTCCCGTCCTTGGTTTCTAAGAGCACTTTATTGTATTAAACGTTAGAAGCAAATGCTAAGACCAGTCAAAAAAATGGACGCAAAAGTCACTTGGTTTGTATTATTCAGCATCTTCTCTTTATTTTACCTTGTTCTATCAAACAGGCAAATCCTTAAGTATCTTGGAGAAACTTCTGATTTAAGAAAACATTAAAGGAAGCTGCATCAGAACAGCAGTGATGGCTCTGGCAGTGGTCACGTAATAGGCAATAAAACCTGGGGGTAACACAGCAAGTTTCCATCCCACTTCAGTCTGGGGACTGGGATGTGGTCAGCAACAGTGAAAATGTGTCTAAAAGAAACAGAGGTTTGCAAAACAGCTTTATTTCTTCAAAATCTTTATCTCTCCGTTCCTCTTACGTGCGCACATACATACCGATTTCCAGTGTTTACATTTGGTGTGGTTCATCTCTATTGCTCTGCAAAGTTATTAATTCATTCCTTTCAGAGCTCTAGTGAGGAGCCCAAAACTGAATTTCTCACCCCGATTCTCGTAGTTTTTTATCTCACCCAAACACGATGCCTACAAATTAGATAGCTAGACAGCAAAGTCTCCCGTTGCATGCAATGGAAAGAAACAGCTGCCTCCAAAGGGGGCTTATCTCACAAGTTATGTGAAATTTAGACTTGTCTGTAGGTTTGGTGCCTGAGAGATGAGATAAGATGAAGTGCTCACTGTTTAAGTCCATTAACGTTGAAGAAGCATGGGGCTAGTTTCCCATAGCCCAAACCAGCCTGCCTGAAGGCGTGTATGGGACTTTCCTCCAGAAGTAATTTGGCTTGTCCCTTCCCAAGAACCAACACTGGAGCTTGTGGGATCCTTTTCCACATACTTACTTAGGAGGCCATCAGAAGGAACACCAAAATCACTGTAAAATTGTGGTCTGAGGTGAATGACTTTTAGCTGCTTAAACTTCCTGAGATAATTTTATTTCTGTTTTCTTTTGTGTGTTTGCTTTTGTGGGACTGGCTAGAGGGTTATGTTCCTGACAGTTTACTACAGAGGTCAGTTCTCATTCTGGTTTCTGAGTTGACAAGATACACTTGCTGTTTTCAAGTGTTATTTCTGAAAAAAAAAAAAAATGTCTAGAAACCTTTTTGGGAAATGAAGAGAGTGTTGCACACGCTCTGTATCACGCAGTTGAATTCCTCAGGGAAGCACCTGATGCTGAATAAAGTGGAAACAGTGCACTTGAAACAGCCACACATGGAAATGCAAATTGAATTTGATTAATACTAAGAATGGCAAAACATTAAACTTTTGTGTCTTCTATTCTGAACCGTGATTAGAAACAGCCAGCTGAGCTCTCTGCGCAGCAGACTTGCCTGCACTCACCTAAAACACGTGGGGCCATCTTTGCAACTCTTCTGTTTATTGTTGTTTATACCCATCAGGTATGCAGGTGTGCTTTTTCCAGCTAACAGTTCATAATTTCATATATCCAGATGTAGCCCATATATAAAAAGGCCCATATCAGGACATTCAGAGTTTAAATCAATATAATTTCAGGTATTATTCCTTCTTTCTATTATTTTCTAGTTCTTGTGTCTTTCTTCCAGTGTGACCAGAGAACACCAATGCCAGAAAGCATGTCTTCACCTTGAATATTTGTAAGTAGTCTATAGTCCCCTTTAGTTTGTTGTTTCTGACTGATCTTTTGTTTTTCAAGCAATTTATCAGTTTTAAAATAGATGGGTGTGTTACATTCAAAAATCCTGATGAAGGATGAATGCTTTGATCTTTTCTTATTAAAAAATATGCTAAATAACAATTCCTCAAATGGTGTAACTCTCTAGATCTTGCTTAAGACAAATATTTGTTTGTTTCTGAGCAGTCTGATTTTCCAAAATGATATTTTATTAATGAAAATAAAGTTCAAAAAATACAGGTCAAATTAAATTCTCTTACTGTTGCTATTAAAATTTTTTTGGCAAGACTTCACTCTCTGATGTATTTTGGCAAAATTCAAGGCTCACACTTAGATCTTAGATGCACTTTTGTTTGAAAAATAATAATAATCTACTAATCTGAAGACCGTGAGCAATAATATTATTTCCGGAGTACTAAGACCTAGGATGAAATACCTATTACTGCTTTTTGTATTTTATTTTGTACTCTAAGTCCCATTCCAACTCAAAGTGACGAGGTTCTAGGGAACAAAATAAAAATAAAAATAGTTTATTTTTTTAGTCACTTGAGTGTTTTAAGGATTCTGCAATTAACAGCCTACAAGGCTGCTGGCTTATATGTGGCATTTGAGGAAGGTTATTGCAACCCTCCACACAATAAGCTGAGTTGGGCAAATGAGGTGGTGTCTGGAGAGGATGCCCCAACTCCTGGCTGTCAGGTGGGCTGTGGCCTGTAATCCCAGTTGCACAGAGGGGTTATGTTGGTTGTGTAACAAAAACAAGGGATCCTTCAGCTCTTTTCAGTTTGGACACTCCTAATGGTTGTGTGGGTGTTGAGTTTCTATCTGAAAACTAGTCACCCCCCAGCCAGTTGCTTGCATCTGCAGGTATTCAGCCCTCGCAAACCTAAACTGTAATCTTCTGAGCTATGAACCAGGAGTTATGGAGTAATTTGAAAATATGTACTTTATACAGCTAAATCAAAGTTTATCTCAAAATTTGCCTGGCAGGGCTTTGTGGTCATTTACTATCACCTTTTCCCACTGTCGCATGCTACCCTTCAATGCTTGAGCTGCTTTGTTTTACTCAGAGTGAAGTGTTGGATGGATGTGGTATGTTCTGTCTGTAATGGATGCATAAACAGTGGCTTTATCCTAAAAAAAACCCCAACAAACAAACCAAAAACCAAACAGGACAATGAACTTAGAAACAAAGATTTACTAATGGCTAAGTTAGTGAAGCCCCAGAGCAGGCTAAGGATTTTGAGATTTCCTGTCGTTAGAGGTTTTAATAACAGACTGGACAATTATTTCATAGGAAGGGTGTTGTGGTGGTGGATTGGGACCTCCTGAAACATCTCTGAACTCTGCTGTCCAACAACTCTAAGTCCATGATGAGACCGTGTGTCACTTGAATAACCATTCAAGTAGCACCTACTACAAACCTTCAGGAAAGTTCAGATGTGTGTCCAGACACTTGGATGACTCATATAGCCCCTAAGGTGTTTTATAATACAGGAATGCTACCACAGCCTTGCTCCCTGGCAGCAAGTGCTCCAGATAGCACATGGAGCAAACACTCCTATTCTGTCTCAGCAGCTGCTTCACATAGTTATGGGGGTGTAGGTATTCATATCATTATTAACTTGCTGTTTGTGAAAAAAAGAGGTAAAGTCTTGCTTAATAAATGGAAGAGGATTTTCCTTGCCCTTCTAACAGCCCACAATAAAGGCAGTGAAAATGAAAGGACAGACCACCCCGTGCAATGGGCTCAGTTTTACAGAGACTTTGGAAAAAGATAGTAAGAGGGCAAAATATCTGGCTTTGAAATAGTTTCCACAAAAGCCTGGGAGTGAAGAGAGCTCAAGAAACAAAATGACCCTGAGAAAAGGGTATTTAGGCAAAAAACGCCGGTAAGGGAAAGCCTTGTTTCAAAAGCCTATGTCATACCTACAACAGAAGACAAGTTTACTTGCCCAGAATGTAAGATCTTAGGTAGACACATTCAATAACCTTATTCGCTTTTTGACAACCAAACAGTGGGATAGTCTGGCACACCAGCTGTGCCAGGTTGACTAGATTTAAACCAGAACGAAACACTTCTCTGGTTGGAGGCAAGACTTGCTGTCTGCGGTTATCAGCTGCAGGGCTTAAGGAAAGCTTTTATTGAAGGGAAAGAAATAGCAGGCAGCACTGTTTGCCAAGTCAGACTTACTTGAGAAGTCAACAGACTAAATGTCTACTCTCTTGGTCTTCTTATTGTTTTAGGGGAGTAAAATCATCTCTCAAAAGCCTGCTATACCATGGTGTATCCAGAATCTAGAGACAATTTCTAAACCTACACATCCACACTGCACAAAACCAAATTGTTCCTGCTCCCACACTGGGCAGAACAACATGAAGATAACATTCCCAGGGACATATTGGCAAGCTGCTGTTTTCCAGATGCGTACTGTGTTCTTCCTTAGTCCCTTTGGGCTAGCTATAAGCTGGACAATTATGTTGCAGAACAATACATGCACTGAGGACCGGTAGTCAGGCTCGGTAGTACTCATGCAACTCTTACACAGATTGATCTCACACAATATTGCACGTGTTTGGTAGACCCCAGCTGGACCTGAACTCTCCCCTACTCCCAAAGCAATGGAATAAAATCCTATTAATGTGTTTTCCTATGAGGTGAAAAGCAAGGAGACAACTGCACTTTCATTTTCCCTGCATATTTCTAATGTAAGATAGCAGCAGAATTTACATATGGAGTAGTGGCAGGAAAAGGTGTGACTCATAAATTAATCTCTCATGGGAAAGGAGGGAAGGCGTTATTCTTCAGGTTGTCACAAATGCAATACTGTACTTCATTTCCACTCTTCTTACCTGTATTGTATTGTACAGAATGAAAAAAAACACAATCTCAATAGTTGCAAAGTAACAAAACACTACAGAGTATAACAGGCTATAAAGTCTGACTGGTAATATTCCAAAATAATGTTCTACATCTGATTGTATATGTTATTACTTTGTCTTGTGAAAGGAAAAAAAAAAAGAGAGAGAGAGAGAAATAAATCAAAGTAGGAAACAGAAAAGAGCCATGGGAAACAGATGAATGATGACATTCAAAGAATGGCATGAAAAACTGTAGAAATGCTACACAAAGCCAGGAAATTGTCATTTTGCAGCAATGGCATCTATCTGTGATCGTCTCCAGCACTGTTTCACCACATCCATCAATAAAAGACGCACAGATGTCACCATGAGAAATTCACAATTTGAATCAAGCTCCACAGCAAGTAACGGAAAGACTCGGATTGACTCTAAAGGGCTTTGGATCGGGCTCTTTCCATATCCTGGCTCATTTCGGCTCAGGACCTGAAATTACTATTATTCTTTTTAATAACAACACTTTCCACTTCTGTAGTCACTTACATCCACAGAGTTCAGTGAAAGCTCAGAATATTTCATCTTATGAGTTCTATTAATATCAAATGGGATAAAGACCTTTTGGTTGGAAATACAAATCGTCTTACCTTCTACTACTCACAGTTCAGACCCAGCCAAAAACTGTAATTAATTTTGAGTAAGAAATTGTAACATGTTGAAATGTGTTCTCATTCTAATTTAGAACAATGTATTTCTTATAAAAAAAATCTTTAAAACATAATAAACTAAGAAGTCATTCAGATTTTGAAATACCAAGTCAGAGATCATTCTTCAGTTTTATACTTTACTTATGAAATGGGATTTTCTTCTTTTATACATATGGCAGTAAACATCTATCATTAATTACTGTCTGAAATGCAAAACTATCAATGCCTGTAGCACATCATAATGTGATAGAAATACAACTGAAAAATCGAATTTGGTTGTTGTTCTAAGATTGTGGAAGGAACTGCCCCGTAGTACCATAGTAAGGAATGAAAACTCCTTTTTTCCCCCTTTTTTCTTTTTTTAATCAGTATCTCCTGTTTATGTTACAACAAAATTGTTTGATCCTTTAAGACAGGTCAACACACTATGAAAACTAAAGGCAATAAAGTAAACAAGTCTCCCTTAAGCACAAAAAGTAGTATGAAAGTTGTTCTGCTACATGTTTAAGGAATGGAAAAAGTGCTTGTGCAGAGCCATATGGTAGTGGATTCCTCTGGGAAATCTGCCCTGGATTATAAATAAGGAAAAAAAATTATTTTGAATAGACAACCAGTGACTTGTAGACAATGAAAATAAAATACCTCTGCAGAAATATAGACAATAATGAGCACACAAGACAGGTGTGTCTGTATCTGAGTGTGTGTAGGCACAGTTTGTCTTCCTTTCCCCTAGAAGGGATTTCCAAATCCCAAAAGATGAGACCAATAAAAGCAAATAATAGTACTGCTATTTTAGCCACAAGAAATAAGAAAAAGGCAGATCCAGCAGGAGCAGCTTGATGCAAGAAAAGGGCTTTTATCTCTCCTTCCATCCTGATATCATAGCCAAGCATCATGATGAGACTTTCAGTTCCAGTGCAACAGTACACTCCATTTTTAAAGGCCAAAACGGATTCTGATGAGGCTGTCTTGATTCATTAAAAATAGCCTTGTGCTGAAGTGGAAGAGGGCTTATTCCAAAGCCCGCTGAAGTCAATAGGAGTTGACTTCAATTGCCTTTGGATCTAGGCCATGGTAGTGATAGAGGCACCATGAGGTCATAGTTTAACAACTTTGTTCTAAAGGACAAAGCCTAAAACGTTCCAGCCCTCGTGAGTTCCTTACTGAGCTGCAGGAGGCTTCAATGGACGGTTTGCATTATGAATTGAATCCACTATCCTTTGAGTTGAGAGGATGCTACCGAGTGCTCAAGTTAGAAAAGCTTGTGGCTGCAGTGGTTAGGGCTGCCTCTAGAACAGTGAGGGCTCTCAGGGAGCTCTGAAACGTTCTCCATAAATTACAACAGTGCATCTCAACTACCTTCTTCAGCTGCCACCACAGATGGCCTAGATGGGTTCAGTAACTGCATGTCACCCTAGCTGTGATTGCAGAGATCTTCCTAAGGGTTTACATTACTATTTCAGCATTTCAGCATTCAGCCTTCTGCAGCAGCTTCTTCTTAGATTTTTTTTTTTTTTTTAAGATTTGCAATAAACAAATAAGCTTCATAAGCTTATTGAACACATTTTCCCCGCTCCCTCTCATTTGTAGAAACCTTCCTCTTTATATCTCTCCTGGCTTCCAGCACCATTGCAGTCCTTTGTTGCAGCCAGGCAGGTATAGCATGTCACATACTGCTGGTGTCCTGTCTTTGCACATTGGCCTTTACCCATGCAAGGGGAGCTCATACTGGTTTGCTGGGTGATCCTGGGCTGATGAGGTTTTGTTTTTGTCATAGGTTGTGTGTACTTCAGGATCATCCTCAAGGAAACTTTTTTCTGAGCCCAGGGATGGGGGTTTGTCATTATACTATGCAGCAATGCCGCTGAGCTAGTGCGGGGCGGTGCAGGGTGCAGCATCCCCACTGGTGACTCTCCCAGAAGGGCAGCTTGGATGTGTGGGAGGTTGGTGACAGGCTCGAGGTGAGGCAAGTGAAGCACATGAGTCAGTGCATGCTTGAAATTGTTTGACTTTGACCCAATCTGAACCAGCACACAGTCTCACATACAGATCATGTAAAACCTGTATCTTTTCCCTGAGCTTTCTTGTGAAGGTTTGGTGAATTCAAGGAAAAGCCTCAAAACATAGGTTCAAGCATAAGAAAAATTTATGAAGGATCATTACAAATGAAACCATGGCCAGAAAATGGGTCCCAGTTGCCCCTCTGAAGGAAATATTGTTGCAGGTTTCTTTTTCTTCTACAGCAGTTGTAAAATCTAAAGGAATAAAGTAGAAAGGAAGAAAACGTGATATTGGGCTAGTTTTGCCAGTGCAAAGAAAAGTCCCATACAATTAATGGTCTAGTCCTGTGGAGCTGTGGCTTTAATGATTTGCCTGAAATATCATCATCAGAAATATCTTAAATAAAGGTTTGTAAAAACATCCTGTTTTGAGAAATATTTAGCATCTTATGAAAAGAGATGTAAAAATGAAGACAGGTTTATTCCCAGGAAAGGGTAACATGAGCCTTTGGTATGATCAGAAATTTATGAATTCAATATCCCAACAATAACAACAAATCCCCCTATCTATCTTCAGCTTATGCATTTCTCAGCATAATTATTTGCTGTCTGTTAGACTCAATAGATGCAGTCCTCTGTCTGGTTCCAGTAGTCAGAGCTCTGGTATTTCTGATGAGTTCTGCTGCTAAGGATGCTTGTCGGTTCTTATCCTTGATCAGAGCTTATGTCAGGAAGTATTTTACACCAGTACTATTAAAAAGGTAGCTTGAATTAATTAATATTAGCTAAATAAATAACAGATTTTTTATTTTCTGTACATGAAGGGAATCTTTCATGGACAGTAAAGTTTTTGTCCATTCTCACTGAATAAACAGTATTTTTAGTCTATTATCTCCCATCATTATTGTAATGTTACTCAATAAAACTAAATGCTTTATTTGTTCAGCAGGGTGACAGTGTATTTCCTTAACAACACAACATCATTGTGTGCTTTAGGAAACAGCTGCACAAGCCAGTAAAGTGATGACACATACTTGGAATTTTCTCCATCTCTCAACCACATTTTGATGAATATCCCATGAAATGAATAAAAGCTATCTGCTGTAAATGTCAGGCAGGTGCTATGCAGCTGCACACCAAACACGGAAAGACTATTTCATGAGAATCTATCTGCTGTATCTATCTCTTCATCTCTCCATCTCTGCACTGTGTCTACCCATCTACATCTTTTCTGTCCATTCTGCCTGAATTTCAACTCTAAATCTATTTCAGTCTAATCATCCGCTTGCTTCTATATAAACCCAGTTTTTAGATCCTGCTGTGGCTATGTTGTTCAAGCCCTTTTACTAAGGACATTAAACACAGCTTGTTTTCTAGGTTCAATATTGGTTGAAAAGTCCTATTAAGGGACATTCCAGAATGTCAGCCCACCTTTAGGTACCGTTTAATTAAAATGCTCAACAAAGTGGGACTGACTTCCAAATTTTGAATATCTGACCCTAACAGCTTGCACAATTCTTGCAGTGCAGAGAATTTTTAAAAGAAGTTTTGCCTTCACATTACTCTGGACAGAGGTAAAGGCATTTTAATTCCATCTTCCCAGCAGTTTACTGTCAAGGTAGGTATATTTGGCTCAAGTGACTGACAGACAGTATGTGTTTGCTTCAATGAACCTTGATACTATGTACAGAAATCTCCAGACTTTCTGGAGAATGTATAGGACTTGGTGAGTGTTCATGTGTGCTGTCCCTGTGGCTGTGCTTGGCATGTGCTGGTGATCAGATTTGCATGGGGCAGAATCACTGTGCATAAACATCTCTCCATTGTCTGTGGAATATGGATGGGACTGACACTTTCTAAAATGTGCTTAAAATGGGATTCATCTACCTAAAACCTGGTCACAGCCCATGAACTTGTCAGTTACATCTAAGGTATACCTATGTGGATATCAGTGTGTGTATTTATATTTTTATATATATATACACACCCACACATACCCACATTTGTGTATATATACAGATAGAATAAAGTGAAATGGAATAGAATATTTCAGTTGGAAGGGACCTACAATGTTCATCTAGTCCCACTGCCTATGCACGTGTTCTATATATTCTGGTGTATAATATGTATATTCATCTGTATATATGTCTGTGTGTAAAGGAGAGCCACCAACGCTGCAAGCAAATCCATGGTGTCAGCTTGTATCCATGTGGTTGCAAAACTGGGAAGATTAGCTAATACACCAGGTGCTTGTGCTGCAATTCAGAGGGACCGCGACTGGCTGGAGAAATGGTCCAACAAGAATCTTATGAAGTTCAGCTAAGGGGAATGCCAAGTCCTGCAGCTGGGGAGGGATGACCCCATGCACCAGTACACACTGGGAGCCAGCCAGCTGGAATGCAGCTCTGCAGAGAAAGCCCTGGGGGTTCTGTTGGACACCAAGTTGACCATAAGCCAGCAATGTGCCCTCATGGCAAAGGTCAAAAACATCCTGGACTGCATTAAGGCTGCATTGCCAGTAGGTCAAGGGAAGAGATCCTTCCTCTCCAGCCCTGGATACCACATCTGGAGTGCTTGGTTTGGTTCTGGGCTCTCCAGTACAAGAAAGACATGTACATACAGTCCCAATGAAGGACCACAAAGGCGATAAAAGGAGTGGAGCATCTGACATATGGAGAAAGGTTGATTGAGACTGGAGAAGAGAAGGCTTACTGGAAGTCCTGTCATTGTATATAAATACTTGATCAGAAGACATAGCCAGACTTCTTAGTTGAATCTAGTGAGAGGACAAGAGGTCACAAACTGAAATACCGAAAATTCTGTTTAAACACCAGAAAAAACCCTTGTTTTAATGTGAGGCTGGTTGAACACTGGAACAGGCTGCTCAGAGAGGTTGCAATGTCCACCCCTGGAGATATTTAAAACCCGACATGATGCAGTCCTGAGAAACCTGCTCTAGCTGGTCCTGCTTTGAGCAGGGGTTTGGACTTAGTGATCTCCAGAGGTGCCTTCCAGCTTCAACAGATCTGTGATTCTGTGAATGTGTGATTCTGTGGGTGGAGGTGCCCAGAATTTCTTATTTGCTCAGCAGTTTCGGTTAATTTTGGTTTGGTCATACTAGAAACCTGGAAGCAGAAATCTACCTTAAATTCACTCAGCAGACTTCTAGAACCACTGCATTGCCCATTTAATGCCCTGAAGACACAGACACATGGATTGGCTTCATTGCTGCTCCACACTTCCTCTGTAGCGCTCCACTAGTACTTACCTTTCTCATTTTTTAGTACAAAGGGTTTTATCCAACAGTTATATTATAGAGATTGTATGATCCTCACGCTTGCCTTGCAATGTCACTGAGTTAGTACAAAACCAATGCAAAATACACGGCCTCTATTCCAGACCTTTGTGCATTGGAAAGTACACAAAGTTCATTCAGAGTAATCCATGGTCTTCTGTGTAAGAAAAACTCAAAGTCAACTCTAAACTTAGCTAGCTCACTTAAATTGGTTTTATTGGCATTGGTTATTTGCACTGAAAAACCTTGCCAGGGAGAAGAGCAGCTAAGGACTGTTTTTCTACCTTTTCAAAAGAAGAAACAACATCTAAGTGAACCAGCAATCAGTTTCAGTACATACCACCCTTGAAAAGCAAGACATTTTCAGATGAAATGAACAATAAAGGTATGGACCATTTTTCCTCTGACATGGTAAAACCGGGGTGAATAGAATCATTGACCGACTTATCCTAGACTAAACCTCATGTATTTTTGTATGACAGACATATAAAAGCTTTGCCCCTGGAAAGATTTCTAGAATCAGTTTCTTTAAACTTCTAGTGCACATAATGAAATATGCATATTAAAAAAATAATCCTCTGTCTTTAACCAATCAAGTTTTCTTTTTTATTAGTTCCCGAATATTAAATTTGTATTAGACAGAATTGATAATAAATGTTCACCAAAAAGGCCTGTAAGGGCCTACAATATATTCAATCCCATGTTTCACATGACATTAGAAAAACATGTTCAACTACCTAAAGGGACTGCTGAAGACTTATTTTTGAGTTTTCCCTCCTCAGCTAGTATATAAATGTAAATGGACCAGGGCAGTTATGTATTGGAAAAAATTTCATATAATGGTAGATTCTCTAGACACATAAAAATGTCTCTTGGGTGATTTTTCTGTTAACTATTTTTTTAATTTCTTTTTCTTGGAGTACATAAGCAAAATCAATGAAAACCTCCCTGAAATACTAATTCTTCCCATACTTGCATGAGAAAAATTATAATTGCCCTTAGTAAGGATGAAACTAGGATTAAGGCATGTATCAGAAAAGAAGGGAGGTAAGACAGTTTCACAGTAATTAGAACTGAAATCTATATTTACATTTGTTATCATAAAGGAGAGTACCTCTGTTTATTTGCTTTTCACATAAAACAAGAAATCAACCTTTTTTTAAATCAAGGAACTGGCATGATTTCTTTTTGTCTGTAGCACACAGTTTGCAGATAAACATTACATTTTTAGGGGCTTGTCACACACGGTTTTCATTAGAGTTTATGAGACAAAATTTGCTAAGCAAAGACCTGAAAGGATATGTTTTCCTGTTGTGTCTGTTTGTTTTTTCTTTTCAATATCATTTTTTTATTTTATATATATTTAAAACTGAGTGCAGCCCTCTACTATTATTCTCCCAAATGAAATGGGGTTTTGACTTATGTGCAAAGATTTCAAGCGGAGGTGCTCGGGGGTAAAATTTTCAGTCATATCCTGCTGCTGAAAGAATGCTCTACCTGACAGATAAGGAAAAGGAACAGTTATTTATGGCTTTTTCACTCCCCAAATTATGACTAATTTCATACCATACTCTAGATTATGAACCTGGCAGCAACACAAGTTGTCTTCCAAGCTCTACGCTGATTTCAAAGCCTTTGAGATACACTATAGTCTAAACCAAGGATATCTAAAAATAACTCTAAACCTAGGCACATGGAAAGCTCAGTAACTGCATGCTTTACGGTGAGTCTCATCTGGGAGACGAAAGTTTCTTAAAGGAGTTTGCCTAGCCTGGTCTACAAACTTTTAGGATCTATAATCATCATTGGCAAACTGATCTGGTATTTCCCTCTCCTTAAGTCAGAAAACTTCATGCAAATTAATACTGCTGCAGTTTAAACTCATGGTACCTGTTCTATCTTCAGCTGCATGAAAAAAGAAAATTCAAAGCAACTGGTAACAAACATTTCTTTCCATTTTCAGTAAACTTTGATATAGCTGGAAATTGCTTTGAAGTCTCTCCCTCACTTCTTTTATTTGCACATATTATTTTTTTTAAAAAAGCAGCAATTAGTTTACGTTTTCTTGCTAAGTCTTTATCTTCAAATTTCAGACTTGTCACTGACCTCTGGACCCTCTCCACAAGTGCCCTATTTTTCGGGAGTACATGTAAAATGGAGCTCTGGCTGAAGTCACATCTTACTTAAGTGGAAGGGATTCCATCACATGTCTTCTACACCATACACCTGCTTATTATTACCAGTGTGATGTTAGCCCTTTTATAGTGCATGCCTCCATCAATTTATGTTTAGTGTGTGACCCACCATAGCTAAAGAGCTTTTTCTGTAAGCAGTTGATTTCCTGAGGTATTTGTACTTTATCTTTTTTATTTCTTACAGTGCCATGTTTTGCACACAACCTTGTTGAATTGTGTCCCATTTATTTCATATCATTTATTCAATTTCTCAGTGCCATCCTTGATGTCAAGAATGCATGCAATTTATCAGTCATTTTAAGTTCTAATCCTGCTATCTGCTATATTTGCAATGCCAGGTTGGTACAGCCTCAAATTTCTGAAACGTATTTCTGTTCTGCTGCCAAAGTTATTTAGTGTGGATACTGGAGACTACCACAGACTGAGCACAGAACCTTATAGATCCCATCTTTATGCACTGTCCCAGCTGAATGTTACTTAACGCTGGGATTATTTTCTTACTTAATTCTGTGCACACATTTATTTTAACCACATATTCCTAAACTGTTTATGGAATTGGGTTAGGAAACGAAGTCAAAAGCTTAAAAAACAAAGGTGTGTCATATTTATTTCTTCTTTCCTATCCACACAGCCTTTTCTTCTGTCATCAAAAGCCTTTCAATAGACAGCAGTCTTTTTCCTTTATAAATCCACGTGTCAAATGCTTATTAGCCATTTTATTCATTCCAGTGTAGTTCTAGAGCTGAAGTTAAGCTCCACTGCTCTATAAATGACTGAGGATACCTTTTCTCTTTTTATATGTGTTACACCATATTTTATATTTTCCATCCTCTGGACCCCAGCTATCCTCAATAATGACTAGATTTTTTGGTATGGCCCTAGACAGTGTCCTAATATCTCTGAGGAGAATTTAAACAGAGTATCAAAATATTTGAAAATATTTAACATATTTAGATAGCCTCCAAGTTGCTCTTTTTCTGTGCCAGCTGATTTTATGCTTCTTTGACACTGATGATAATTGTGTTAGCTATCTAATCACAGTGGGTGAAGACTACAGCAAAACACCATGAAAGTCTTCAGATCCATTGGACCATTGGCAATATCTGTCATTAGCCTTCCTTTTTCATGAAGCAGAAGACTAAATCTTACTACATAAAAAATTACAGAATGCTTTCTTGTTACTCTTTTTCTTATTACTGTTTTGTGACAAAGTATTGAAATTATCCAGTATTTTGGTCTTTCTGACATTGCCACTTCATGTTTATGTTATTCTTCATGCTTTTCATTAGTAATTTGACCAGTTTTTATTTTATATTCATTTCTTTCTGAAGAGGTAACCCATGTTTAGCCTCTCACTGTTAAGTTCATATATTTGTTATTAAGGAGAATTTGAGGTGGAACTTATAACTAAGATTATTTTTCATTACAAATGAAAGAAATTAAGAGGCAAGGGAGAAAGAAACTTTTGAGGGAGTGAAAGGAGCCTCCTCTGTTCTGGTTTGCAAGGCCGCTGAATACATTATTGGATCCCTTAAACTG